>NC_085988.1:21085040-21357540 GCF_030014385.1 Trichomycterus rosablanca
ATACAGGAAGAAACCTTGAGAGGAACCAGACCCCCATTCTCTTTGGGTGACCTGGAGGATAATTTGAATAAATAGGATTTACACAAATCATACATAAAAAAATGAACTAAAAGTTATAACTATTGGAGTTCTTCATTATTCAGTCCAGTCTGTGATAAAGTGTAGTGAGCTCTGGACATTTTTGGTACAAACATGCCAGGTGTCCGTCACATCTAGCAGGAGCAGCGTTGTTGGCACAGCAGTCTCGACTTGCAAGATTCAACCTTGGGTTGGTAGGCAGGCCAGTGGAGGCAATGTGATGCTCTGGGCAATTTTCTGCTGAGAAACCTTTGACACGTATCACCTTCCTAAACTAGTTGCAGACCAAGTACACTTATTTATAGGTATAGGTATATTCCTTGATATTCCCTAATGGCAGCAGGCTCTTTGAGTAGGATAATGCATCCTGCCACACTACAAATATTCTTCAGGAATGGTTTGAAGAACATAAAAAGTATAAGATGTTGACTTGGCCCCCACATGTCGTAAATATTATCTGTTCAAGAATCTGGTATAATGTGATGGACAAAGTCAGATAAATGGAGGCCCCACCTTGAAACTTTCAGGATCTGCCGTTCATGGTGCCAGGTACTACATGACATTTTGAGATACCATATATTTATATTAATTAATTCAAATCAAAGCTAATTTATTTTATTCACATAAGTATTAATGCCCTTTGATGTGGTAGTCTAATTGTGGTACAATGCACCCTATTTACTTTAAAAGTAATTTAATTAAGACATGTCTAAAACCCAGTTGACAATCACAATTATGAACACAGCTGTATAGGCGGGTTGACTAGAAATTAAGAGAATCTATTAGATACCAAACAACTCTAATAACAAGAACATAAGATTTAAAAACAACTAACACAGTGTTAGTAATGCCAAATAAATATGAACTCGAACTGCAGGTAATGGTCAAAAATATTTGAACATTGTTTACACAAGCTCGACTTAGAGAAAAGTTAAATTTCAGTAAAAAAGGATCTGTGTTTATTATTATTATTCACCTGCCATGGAGATCAACAGTGGGTTCAGCACATAAATGCAAAGCCAGTCAGCATACAAAAGCCTTATGAGAATTGTATTCAAAGGACTCTCCCGGATGAGACTGTCTGTTTAGGGCAGTTGTAGCCTAGTGGTTAAGGTACTGGACTAGTAATCGAAAGGTCACCGGTTCAAGCCCCACCACTGCTAGGCTGCCACTGTTGGGCCCTTAAGCAAGGCCCTTAACCCTCAATTGCTTAGACTGTATACTGTCACAGTACTGTAAGTCACTATGGATAAAAGTGTCTGCTAAATGCCGAAAATGTAAATGATTAAAGAGACCACAGACAGCTTCCAAGCCCCCGTCGGCCATTATTGGCAGGGCATATTGACATGACTGCCAGGTTGCCATTGTTGGGCCTTTGAACAAGGCCCCTAACCTTCAATTGCTTAGTGTTCGAAAACCTAGTGAGCTCTCTACAGAGACAGCATTTGACATCATCCTACATGCACTCCCGAGAAGAAGAATTCTTAGATGCCTTAAAATGCTGCCTAGTAAGGCACCTTAAACATGAAAGGTATTTTCACTGAATAACGGGGGAGCATCCAAAAATTACAAATATGGCGGACGGATGCGGAGCAACAAATGGAGTTATTTTCAAACGTAAATAAAATATTATTATATTAATATTATTCAGGTTCATTAGCGAATATAACCGTTTTCGGTACAAGGAGGGAGATGTTAGTTGACATGCTAGCGTGTTGTGCCACCTCATCCCATTGTTTTGAATAGCATGAGGATAACTGTGTTAGCTTAGTAGGTTAAAACTAACTAAATCACTGTCTAAGTAGCACGAATAATCTGACTTAGAAGTCGATGATCCTCTGTACTTAGGCAGCTGCCTATGTAGGCAGTAAGACAGCAAGGCAGCTCACTAGGTTTTTGAACAGACCCATTATACTGTCACAGTACTATAAGTCGCTTTGGATAAAAGTGTCTGCTAAATGCCGTAAATGTAATGATAATCTACATGTTTGAATAAAAATTAACCAGTAAAAATGAAAAGTGTAACTGTGTGTGTTAATACTGTAGCGTCGCCACTAGGTACGTGTAGCCCAGTGTTGGGGCTGGGGTGGCTGCGGTGAGGGCTGTATAGGCAGCTGTGTCTGTCCCAAACCACTGAGTGAACTGCGCCTCAACGCTCTCCTTCCTACTCGCCGGCGCCACATTGGTGTCAGAAGTGGGATTGTGGTGTTTGGGTGGCTCTGGTGGTTCGGTGGGCCAATATGCCCCATCTGTCTGAGTGCGCTAGCCCAGATGGCTGCAGGGGCAGGGTGCCTGGTGCAGCAGTGGGTGGAAGGGCGGCTCGGCAGTGAAAGGGGGCGTGGTGCCGACGAGGAGCCACCCAGTGAACGCTGGTGAGTAGGTCACCGGTCGGTTGACCATTAGGGAGGGGACAATGTAGCGTCGCCACTAGGGGGCCGCCACGGGCTTTACCAGAAGCCCTTGCGGCCATGCTGTCCAAGCTTACCGTAGCCGTGTAGCCCAGTATTGGGGCTGGGGTGGCTGCGGTGAGGGCTGGATAGGCAGCTTTTATGTTTGTTTGTTGTATGAATGTCTGTGTGTATGAATGAGTGTCTGTCCTAAATCACTGAGTAAACTGCCAAGGGCAGCTCACTCACGGCCCCGACGCGCTCCTTCCTACTCGCCGGCACCACAATACTTTAGGCAAATTAACAGACCACAAACTACAAAAAGGATAAAGGTGTTAATAAAGGATGTAGCTAAGTTAATAATTAATTAGCTTAAGCATACTAAATAACCTGTATTGTCAGTCATGAGTATTGGTTTGTGACAAACCAAATGAGTACAGTGGTACCTTAAAACTCAGTGTCATTTGGTTCTGGGAATGGCGTCGAGTTTAAAAGGCGTTGAGTTTTAAAGTATTTTTTCCCATAAGGATGCATGGGAAACTTGTTAATGCATTCCATGATCCCGTTGAACTACATACATTTTAGGATTATGTAAAATAATGGTGTTATTTTTGACATTTATACATTGAAAATAACACAAATATAATATAAAAACACTGAAATACAATTAAAACAAAGTTACAAAATCTATAAAAAATACAATAAAAACTGCACTTTACCTTTACTTTTTTATTGTTTCCTTATGCTTCTTAATAAGTGGAAAGAACTTATGAGCAGTAATAATTAAAAGAGGTTTGGTGTTCCTGTGTCATTCTTTTATGCTTGTTTGTTTATTAGGATTTTAATGTCATGTTCTACACTCTTTGGTTACATTCATGACAGGAACGGTAGTTACTCATTACACAAGGTTCAGCAGTTCACAAGGTTGTATCAAACACAGTCTTGAACAATCTAGTCTTCAATTCACCTCACTTGCATGTCTTTGGACTGTGGGAGGAAACCAGAGCACCTGGAGCAAACCCACGCAGACACGGGGAGAACATGCAAACTCCACACAGAAAGGACCCGGACCGCCCCACCTGGGGATCAAACCCAGGACCTTTTTGCTGTGAGGTGACAGTTCCACCCACTTAGCCACCGTCCCGCCCTGTAATTCTTTTAGTACAGTACATTAAACCACTTTAAGCTTTTTTAACGATAAGCGTTTTAGACTCTCGGAAAAGCTGATTCTCACAATTTCTCAGAACCTCGAGCTGTAACACAAGTTTAAAAGAGAAACAGGAGGAAAATACTTTCAGGTGAATTTGATGATTATTCCACACAAATGCAGATTTATCTTCGCACTTTGATGACGTTTTACCACACCACCCAAGCCAAGTGCTGAGCAAAGCATCAGACGCACACACGTTCAGTTTAAGGGAAATGTTGAGTTTAAGGGTGCAAATTTCTCGAAGAAGGGCGTTGAGTTTTAAAGATTTTGAGTTTAGGGGATGTTGAGTTACAAGATACCACTGTAGCTGTTATTACTGTACTGTGTCTCAGTCTCATGTAACATTTTTTAGACAATTAAAACTTATCACAAAAAATCACTATCATTGATGCGGTTGCTGAAGTAAGTGCTACAAAGAAACATAAGTCCTAAGAACCTTTAAAGAGTTCAATCCTATAGGTTTTGTTAATTTTTGTTTCAATTTTATTTGTGCTTTTCACTTTTGTGGTTGGTCATTCTGCTTTAAAACTTCCTAAAAACATGCAATAGATGATTTGGCTGATCTAAAGTGCCCTAGATGTAAGTCAGTAAATGTATGAGTGTGTGTCGTGTGAAACTGGTTCCTAGTCCAGACAGATTTAATCTTGTTCCCAGTGTTTTGTTTGGAATTTGAATTTCTGCATTAATTACTCACCAAATGTGGACTAATCCCAATCTGAATTATGATAGCATATTATCCCTAAATGGGTAGTGCAGTGGGTAGCATTGTCACCTCAAGTAAGGCTTGGTGATGTGCAGTTTTTGGTGGCTTGGCTACCTGTTGCTTACAGTGAGAACGTCCTGGGTTTGATTCAAGCTTAAGCTGAACGCCCATGATCTTCAATCCCTCAGATGGCACTGCATCAAGAACCGGCACTCAACAATAGCTGATATAACCACATGGGTGAGGGATTACTTTGGCAAACCTTTGTCAAGCACTACAATACAGAGTTACATGCACAAATGCCACTTAAAACTTTACAGTGTAAAAAAGAAGCCTTATGTTAACAATGTTCAGAAGCGGCGTCGACTTCTCTGGGCTCGGAGGCATCTAGGATGGACCATAACACATGCAGTGGAAACGTGTATTGTGGTCAGATGAATCAGCATTCCAGGTCTTTTTTGGAAAAAATGGATACCGTGTGCTCCGGACTAAAGACAAAAAGGACCATCCAGACTGTTATCAGCAACAAGTCCTAAAGCCAGGGTCTGTCATGGTATGGGACTGTGTCAGTGCCCTAGACAAAGGTAATTTACACTTCTGTGATGGCAGCATTAATGCAGAAAAGTACATTGAGATCTTAGTGTTTTTTTATTATTATTTGCATTTCCTATACTGTCCCAACTTATCTGATTTGGGGTATCTGGTATCTGATTTGGGGTTGTAGTTTTAATTGTGCTACTTGAACATGTGACCTTGCAGCTAGACTTCCTGTGCTTCAAGTCTGTTCTGCAGATACAATGTAAAAGCAATACATTTCATCATCTTGGACTGTAAAAGGAAGTATCTGTGGCATGCTGCTTACAGACCACATGTTTAAAATAGACAGTGATGTCATATGTGAGGATACCAGTTTGGACAGGCCCTAAGTGTAATATATCTGTAATACACACTGAAGACTGGTTGCTTTATCATAAAGATCAGGGGTTTACCATATTAAGGCATGGACATTACTACGCTCGGTGATTAGTTGTCACTAAATAGGTCAGGTCACAGCATCAACATCTATAAGAGTTTAAACTGCAATGTGCAAGTGTAAAACCTTTAAAACCAGCCATGACCTCTATACAACCATTTTGGTTATAGTTAACATCTCTCATAGACTATCCAGGCTAGACTATAGACTATAAATAGAACGTTGACCCCCCCCCCCCCTGGACCTTGGCTGCCAGCCCTACTAAATTCACGGGAAATTTGCTTAATTTTACGAACCTCTTTTTAAAAATCACAGATTTTACGGATTTTTAAACAAACGTTTGTTACCTCCCTTTCATGCTGTTCTTCAATGGTCAGGACACTCCCAGGACCACTACAGGAAATGTATTATTTGGGTGGTGGATCATTCTCAGCACTGCAGTGACACTGACATGGTGGTGGTGTTTTAGTGTCTGTTGTGCTGGTATGACTGAATAAGACACAGTAATGCTGATAGAGTTTTTAAACACCTCACTGTCACTGCTGGACTGAGAACAGGCCACCAACCAAAAATATATCCAGCCAACAGCACCCCGTGGGCAGGGTCCTGTAACCACTGATGAAGGTCTAGAAGATGACCAGTGCTAAGAATCATCTACCACCTAAATAATACCTGCTCTGTAGTGGTCCTATGGGGGTCCTGACTATTGAAGAACAGGGTGGTTAGTAATTGTAGAACTACAAAGTGCTTCTATATGGTAAGTAAAGCAGATAAAATGGACAGGTTTTAATGTTATGGCTGATCAGTGTATATTTCTATTTTAAAGAGACATGCTGCTATTAAGGCGATGTCGACAATGCAAGGCCAAATTCTGTATTTGCTACAACAGCATGGCTTCATAGACACAGAGTGTAAAAATGCATTAGTTTAAGAACACTCTTATACTCTCTCATACAGTAAATACAATTGTGGGGCATTTTACCCTCTCCAGTGCATAAAACCTGAACCTAATGGCTGAGACCCTTAAACCCCTAGACCCTTAGTAAAAAAAAAAACTCAGTGTCATGTTTTTGTATTGTTTTATATTTTATACAGAATAAACAGATCATTGTTTTCTAAATTTCACATATAGGCCCAACATTTCTGCAATATATTAATTGCAAGTCATATCTTTTACTACTTTATACTGAATAGGTGCAATTTCCCACAGACAAACTTTAAAATTCTCAGATGAGTGGATACTGTTATACCTGTTTTAAAAAGAGATTTCCAAGAAGTGTATGGGTAGGTTTCCTCATACCTTTGTGTCATTATAGTGTAGATTTAAAAAAAGGCTATCAATGTGTGGTTTCACTAGCTAGACATGTAATTAGTTTCACCTCCTACAGCTTCCAAAGTACTTTCACAGAGAAAGGTTAATAACTCTATAACTTCTGTTTTTTTCTTCCATCCGAGAAAACTTGCACTCATGCCTTTACTGACCATTCAGATCATCCTGTAAGTTCTTTGTTGTAGCACGGGGCTTTTTGTCTCATTACCATGATGAGATTTTTAAGTATTCTGGATTAAATTTTGAGCTTTCTTAATTGAAGCAAATTCTAAATGGTTTAATCATGGTGTAACCCAAGTTTAGGTCATCCAGACTAGCAGTAGGTTTTAAGATCAGCAACATTATAAAAAGGTTGAATAATTGTGCCATGGCTACATTATTGTTGCTACATTATTGTACATCATCGTGACATGCTTAAAAACGTCATATTATGTGTGCTTTATGTACAGTGTATCACAAAAGTGAGTACACCCCTCACATTTCTGCAAATATTTCATTATATCTTTTCATGGGACAACACTATAGACATGAAACTTGGATATAACTTAGAGTAGTCAGTGTACAGCTTGTATAGCAGTGTAGATTTACTGTCTTCTGAAAATAACTCAACACACAGCCATTAATGTCTAAATAGCTGGCAACATAAGTGAGTACACCCCACAGTGAACATGTCCAAATTGTGCCCAAATGTGTCGTTGTCCCTCCCTGGTGTCATGTGTCAAGGTCCCAGGTGTAAATGGGGAGCAGGGCTGTTAAATTTGGTGTTTTGGGTACAATTCTCTCATACTGGCCACTGGATATTCAACATGGCACCTCATGGCAAAGAACTCTCTGAGGATGTGAGAAATAGAATTGTTGCTCTCCTCAAAGATGGCCTGGGCTATAAGAAGATTGCTAACACCCTGAAACTGAGCTACAGCATGGTGGCCAAGGTCATACAGCGGTTTTCCAGGACAGGTTCCACTCGGAACAGGGGTCGACCAAAGAAGTTGAGTCCACGTGTTCGGCGTCATATCCAGAGGTTGGCTTTAAAAAATAGACACATGAGTGCTGCCAGCATTGCTGCAGAGGTTGAAGACGTGGGAGGTCAGCCTGTCAGTGCTCAGACCATACGCCGCACACTGCATCAACTCGGTCTGCATGGTCGTCATCCCAGAAGGAAGCTGACGCACAAGAAAGCCAGCAAACAGTTTGCTGAAGACAAGCAGTCCAAGAACATGGATTACTGGAATGCCCTGTGGTCTGACGAGACCAAGACAAACTTGTTTGGCTCAGATGGTGTCCAGCATGTGTGGCGGCGCCCTGGTGAGAAGTACCAAGACAACTGTATCTTGCCTACAGTCAAGCATGGTGGTGGTAGCATCATGGTCTTGGGCTGCATGAGTGTTGCTGGCACTGGGGAGCTGCAGTTCATTGAGGGAAACATGAATTCCAACATGTACTGTGACATTCTGAAACAGAGCATGATCCCCTCCCTTCGAAAACTGTGTGTGTTGAGTTATTTTCAGAAGACAGTAAATCTACACTGCTATACAAGTTGTACACTGACTACTCTAAGTTATATCCAAGTTTTATTTCTATAAGTGTTGTCCCATGAAAAGATATAATAAAATATTTGCCGAAATGTGAGGGGTGTACTCACTTTTGTGATACACTGTATGTGTATTGTTGATCTATCGGAATTTGTATGTATGCATATACACTGACCAGGCATAACATTATGACCACTGACAGGTGAAGTAAATAACACTGATTTACAGATAGATAGATACAGTGTATCACAAAAGTGAGTACACCCCTCACATTTCTGCAGATATTTAAGTATATCTTTTCATGGGACAACACTGACAAAATGACACTTTGACACAATGAAAAGTAGTCTGTGTGCAGCTTATATAACAGTGTAAATTTATTCTTCCCTCAAAATAACTCAATATACAGCCATTAATGTCTAAACCACCGGCAACAAAAGTGAGTACACCCCTAAGAGACTACACCCCTAAATGTCCAAATTGAGCACTGCTTGTCATTTTCCCTCCAAAATGTCATGTGATTTGTTAGTGTTACTAGGTCTCAGGTGTGCATAGGGAGCAGGTGTGTTCAATTTAGTAGTACAGCTCTCACACTCTCTCATACTGGTCACTGAAAGTTCCAACATGGCACCTCATGGCAAAGAACTCTCTGAGGATCTTAAAAGACGAATTGTTGCGCTACATGAAGATGGCCAAGGCTACAAGAAGATTGCCAACACCCTGAAACTGAGCTGCAGCACAGTGGCCAAGATCATCCAGCGTTTTAAAAGAGCAGGGTCCACTCAGAACAGACCTCGCGTTGGTCGTCCAAAGAAGCTGAGTGCACGTGCTCAGCGTCACATCCAACTGCTGTCTTTGAAAGATAGGCGCAGGAGTGCTGTCAGCATTGCTGCAGAGATTGAAAAGGTGGGGGGTCAGCCTGTCAGTGCTCAGACCATACGCCGCACACTACATCAAATTGGTCTGCATGGCTGTCACCCCAGAAGGAAGCCTCTTCTGAAGTCTCTACACAAGAAAGCCCGCAAACAGTTTGCTGAAGACATGTCAACAAAGGACATGGATTACTGGAACCATGTCCTATGGTCTGATGAGACCAAGATTAATTTGTTTGGTTCAGATGGTCTCAAGCATGTGTGGCGGCAATCAGGTGAGGAGTAAGTGTGTCATGCCTACAGTCAAGCATGGTGGTGGGAATGCCATGGTCTGGGGCTGCATGGGTGCAGCAGGTGTTGGGGAGTTACATTTCATTGAGGGACACATGAACTCCAATATGTACTGTGAAATACTGAGCAGAGCATGATCCCCTCCCTCCGGAAACTGGGTCGCAGGGCAGTGTTCCAGCATGATAATGACCCCAAACACACCTCTAAGACGACCACTGCTTTATTGAAGAGGCTGAGGGTAAAGGTGATGGACTGGCCAAGCATGTCTCCAGACCTAAACCCAATAGAACATCTTTGGGGCATCCTCAAGCGGAAGGTGGAGGAGCGCAAAGTCTCGAATATCCGCCAGCTCCGTGATGTCGTCATGGAGGAGTGGAAAAGCATTCCAGTGGCAACCTGTGAAGCTCTGGTAAACTCCATGCCCAGGAGAGTTAAGGCAGTTCTGGGAAATAATGGTGGCCACACAAAATATTGACACTTCAGGAACTTTCACTAAGGGGTGTACTCACTTTTGTTGCCGGTGGTTTAGACATTAATGGCTGTATATTGAGTTATTTTGAGGGAAGAATAAATTTACACTGTTATATAAGCTGCACACAGACTACTTTTCATTGTGTCAAAGTGTCATTTTGTCAGTGTTGTCCCATGAAAAGATATACTTAAATATCTGCAGAAATGTGAGGGGTGTACTCACTTTTGTGATACACTGTAGATAGATAGATAGATAGATAGATAGATAGATAGATAGATAGATAGATAGATAGATAGATAGATAGATAGATAGATAGATAGATAGATAGATAGATTGATTGATTGATAGATTGATTGATTGATTTAGCTTTATTGTCATTGCTCAGTACAGGTACAAGGCAACGAAATGCAGTTATCTACCAAAAGTGCAAATAGTAGCATTGTGCAAGAAAACAGAGAATATCAGTAAAGTTACATATCAGGGTGCCCATGCTGACCCCTGTCCATTGCCGAAAGTGCCAACAATGGGCATGTGAGCATCTGAACTGGACCACGGAGCAATGGAAGAAGGTGGCCGGGTCTGATGAATCATGTTTTTTTTTACATCTGGGAAACCTTGGGTCCTGCTATCCATGTGGATGTTACTTTGACAGTTCTCCAGATCTCAATCCAATCGAGCATCTGTTGGATGTGCTGGAGAAACAAGTCCGATCCATGGAGGCCCCACCTCAAAACTTACAGGAGTCTGCTGCTAACATCTTGATGCCAGATATCACAGCACACCTTCAGGGGTCTGGTGAAGTCCATGCCTCGATGGGTCAGGGCTGTTTTGGCAGCAAAAACGGGACCAACACAATATTAGGAAGGTGGTCATAATGTTATGTAATATATTTAAACTTGAAACTAATTACAGTAACAATTATGCAAACTATTTTAGATGTACAATGTCCTTTAGTCTGTTCCTTTAATAATGACAGTTCATAAGCATGCTAATGTGATGACAATATCACTGCTGTGACAGTTCCCTCTTTAAAGTCCCCTGCATAGGTTTCAGTAATTTTTTATTTCAAGTGCACAGAGGAAGTCATCATCACAATAGAAATACACTAAACATTGCTGTGTTACTTACTAGACCTTACAAATGATAGGCTTTTGGAAATGTACTAAGTTTTACAGGTGGTTTCTAAGTTACATCATGTTTCAGATTATTCAAATTTTCAGTAATAAGGTTTAGTTCAGTGCTTTTGGACCAAAACCACTATGCTTGACCAATAAATAGACTGAAAAATGTGAGGATCACCTACATTCTAACTACTACATTCTATTATTATGTTCATTATGTAATATTAATATATAGTTATAACTATAGCTGTTTACATATATGGAATTATATCTATGTACATAGTACTATATACATAATAACAATAATTATAATGAGCATATGAATAAAATGAGCATATGAATATAATGAGCATATGAATAAAATGTGAATAGTTAGGTGTATATTATAATAATAACAGTAATAATAATAATGATAATAATATCTCTTCATCACAGCACCTGTTAGTGGGTGGGATATATTGGACAGCAAGTGAACATTTTGTCCTCAAAGCTGATGTGTTAGAAGCAGGAAAAATAAACAAGCGTGAGGATTTGAGCGAGTTTGACAAGCGCCAAATTGTGATGGCTAGACGACTGGGTCAGAGCATCTCCAAAACTACAGCTCTGCAGTGGTCAGTATCTATCAAAAGTGGTCCAAGGAAGGAACAGTGGTAAACCGGCGACAGGGTCATGGGCGGCCAAGGCTCATTGATGCACGTGGGGAGCGAAGGCTGACCCATGTGGTTCGATCCAACAGACGAGCTACTGTAGCTCAAATTGTTGAGGAAGTTAATGCTGGTTCTGATAGAAAGGTGTCACCAATTGGGATAGCCAGTATGGTTAGAGGTTAATTGTTTTAAAAGAAACAAAGCAAACACCCAAAAACATTCAAACATAAATATTTAAGCTTCACTACTGTTTATCAATTTATCACACTGTCTTTCTTCAAACCAGACGCTATGTCCCAAACTGCATACCACAGTACTAAGTAGTGTTACATTATAATAAAATATAGTATTATGTCTACTACAGTATGGCTGTAGTACTACTGTATCTGCATGCAACATATTCATAAATAGCTTAATCTCGCTTAAATAGCTCATCAGTGGTTAGCTTACTAGTGCCAATGTAACACAGAAAAACACACACTCACTCATTCACCCACTTACTTTCAGGTACAGGCTATATAAAGCAGCCAATTCACTAACTGCTATGTTTGTGGGAGGTGGAAAAAAACAAGTGAAATATGGACACAGGGAGAACATGTTAAACTCTTCATTGACAGTGATGAGGATTAGACACAAGTTTGAAGGACCCATGTTGATGTGTGACACGCTATAATCAGAGCCATTGTGCTGCCATAATCATGACACTGTACATTCACTGTAAATGTACATGTTGAAATAAGCACTGTGATGAAAATCTGTCTAAAATGTATTTCCAGTGTTTTCAAATTGGTCATTTGACACATCACGACCCTGGTGTATTTATAAACAACTGTCTGATGATAGCCAAAATTTGATAGTGTTGGGAATTCTATTTTATCATTTTAGCTAGCTAAGCTACAGTAAAGCTATCATTCAGCTACATTACAATATACACAGCAAATTACCTTATGACACTGAAGCTGCTATTATTATTGATCCCATCTCTTCTATTAATTACAAAAATAAACCCAATTTCCAGATATAAATATCCTTGGTCCTTGGTTCAGCTTGTTTTCAGGGAAGTCTTTAAAAAGCATCAGTACCCATTGCATGAGTGACTTCCATTTGTATAAAGGTACCATCAGTGCTTAGACATATAGTGAGATTATAGTGAGATATAGAGACACATGCTGCCATAAAGGCAGCATCTTTTCCTGAAAAATTCAAGGTTATTCCAGCAAGACAATGTCAGGCCTCATTCTACAGCATGACTTTGTGTACACAGTGTGGGTGCTTGACATTGAATTTATGACATTTCAAGAGGAGGAGAATCAAACAACACTGACCATGAACTGTTGAGAAGCTATTCTTATATTAAGCAAACCTGCAACAACGAGAAGTCTCAGATCCCAAACAATTCAAAAGTTTAATTGATAGGAAATATGATGTAACATGTTCTGTCCCAATTTCTGAGCCAGTAATCTGTCCCAATCTTGCCAGCATCAAATTCTACATTTGTTAATAATTACAAATTACAATTACAAAGTTAGGGATAAGGCTAAACTGTCAAGATAGGGAAACTGTTAAGGTTGATCTTGGATGATTTTTGAAATGTACAACATGATTTTAGAAGACTAATTGCATAGTTAGGAACTGCAATGGAGAGAGCAGTAAAGTAATTAAATAAATAGAATAAAAATGTAGTATGTAATATAAAAACTTTAAAAGTATCCTGGCAGTAAATATTGTTAGATGAGATATGTAATATGTAAGTGTTCATTGCAGTAAATATTAACAGATGTGTAGTATAGTCTTGAGTGCTAGATCATGCTCCATGAGTCTATCCTGACAGTAACTCAATGTTCGATGATAATGTCCCGAACTAGTGAAGTGTTATACAGCGTGATCGCTGCTGGTACAAACGATCTCCTGTACCGTTCCTTGTTACAGCGGAGTTGGATAAAGGAATGGTACAGCTGTAATAGTACACACACACGATGCAATATAGTATAGTATAGTATAGTACAGTCAATATCTGGGAGGATGAGAGTTGTTAGGACACTTTTTTTTCTGCATCAAAACACCATCACAAAAGAACCCAAAAAACTCATAGTCAAACTATCAAAATACAATTAAAAATCAAAAACAGGTATCACAACAAACAATACAAGCAGGACTGCAATATTAAATAGTCAAACTATCAAAATACAATTAAAAATCAAAAACAGGTATCACAACAAACAATACAAGCAGGACTGCAATATTAAATAGTCAAACTATCAAAATACAATTAAAAATCAAAAACAGGTATCACAACAAACAATATAAGCAGGACTGCAATATTAACACATTGTACCCTTAGCAATGACAACAATACTTATTCAGAAACAACTGAAACATAAAATATAAAATTAAACTTAAACAGAATAAGGAAATGATGCATAAAATAATCAAAGAAACCAAAGCTAATGAGTGAATACACAAGGTCAGTGGTTAAAGAAAAACTTCAAGAACATAAACAAGTGCACATTACAGCGTGAGAACATGAGAATCAGTAATACTGATTTCTGTTTCACCTGACCATTGTTCTGATTTGTCTAAATGCATCTTAGTGCATCTTGAAGGTAGGAACAAAAGTAGTTGCAGTGTGGTTCATTGCTTATTGTTTGTATTGTTTTAAAACTCTAAATCAAGATGCCATTTGCATGAAAAGATCTGGGGGTTTTTATTACAGAGTTAATAACGACTTCATTTATTACCTACAGAGCAGGTATTATTTGGGTGGTGGATCATTCCCAGCACTGCAGTGACACTGACATGGTGGTGGTGTGTTAGTGTGTGTTGTGCTGGTATGAGTGGATCAGACACAGCAGCACTGATGGAGTTTTTTAAACACCTCACTGTCACCGCTGGACTGAGAATAGTCCACCAACCAAAAATATCCAGCCAACAGTGTCCTGTGGGCAGCGTCCTGTGACCACTGATGAAGGTCTAGAAGATGACCAACTCAAACAGCAGCAATAGATGAGCGATTGTCTCTGACTTTACATCTACAAGGTGAAGCAACTAGGTAGGAGTGTCTAATGGAGTGTACAGTAAGTGGACACGGTATTTAAAAACTCCAGCAGCGCTGCTGTGTCTGATCCACATATACCAGCACAACACACACTAACACACCACCACCATGTCATTGTCACTGCAGTGCTGAGAATGATCCACCACCTAAGTAATAACTGCTCTGTGGTGGTCCTGTGGGGGTCCTGACAATTGAAGAACAGGGTGAAAGCAGGCTAAAAAGGTATGTAGAGAAACAAATGGCCTACAGTTAGTAATTGTAGAACTACGAAGTGCTTCTCTATGGTAAGTGGAGCTGATAAAATAGACAGTGAGTATAGAAACAAGGAGGTGTTTTTTCTTACTGTATATTAACAACCGTGAATTACAGATCTGCCCAAAACTGCAAACTGCATTCATATCTTAAGTGGTAGCTCAGTGGTTAAGATACTGGACTAATAATTACAAGGTTGTTAGTTCAAGCCCCACTGTCGCCAAGTAGCTAGTGACAGGCCCCTGAGCAAGGCCCCGAACCCTCGATTGCTTGAACTGTATCCAGTCATAATTACAAGTTGCTTTGGATAAAAACGTCTGCTTAATGTGTTTTTAAAAGAAACGCATAGCAATTCTTGATGACTCTTGAACCTGTGTGTGTTGTGTGTATGCACCTTTTGGAGGTTTTTACATTTTTAGTTTAAAATCCTGACTCAGCTTATTTTTAGCAAAACAGCACTTTTTCCAACAGTCTTGTCTTAACACCATCTATACTAGGTGAGCCAGAATGATCTGTTTCCTCCCATTTGCTGTTCATTTTTGCTCCGTGGCATTTACCATATGGGACTTTTATCAACTTTTATAAATTAACTTTATGTGTTGTGATATGTGGAAATAACCACTTAATAGCATTGCTACAAACTGAGACAATGCATGTCCTGTAGTCAATATTTTTTATTTTTTTATTTTATTTTATTATACTCTATTTTATTTTACTCTATTTACTGTAATAACACTGCACTGAAGATGCTGTAACACTCGCATTTCCCCCCCATGGGGATCAGTAAAGAAATCTTATCTTATTTTATCATCTATAAAAATAACAGTAAATCTGCTAGCCTTGTTACTAGAATTTAAAACAAAGAACACATTGTCATTTTAACGACATTTTAAAAGAGAAATGTCAGTTTAAGGTCACTTTTAAAGAGAGTAGAGGGAAACTCCATAATTAATCGGTAAACTTCTTCTCTCCCTAAATCTTTAAAGGTTAATGCTAATTAGTTGTGTATAGGCGAAACTGTGCAGGGGCCTGAATAGTAAATATAGAGTGAGTGTCTGGGGAATAGTGGTTGATACTTAGCAGTTATTTCTAGTACAGGCACCTACAATTTCTTTTCACCTCTGAGTGATGGTGTGAAGATAGACGACTCTGGAGGAAGTTTGAGCTCTACTTCTTGCCATTACGTGTGTGCCTTTTTACAGTTGTCATGCATGTGTAAGAGTCTGCTGTCACGTTAAACCCCATTTCAGATGACTCAGACTTCTCCATAATGTCAGTACAGTTTTCCTTTGCAGAATTGGCATGTGTACTTGTCCACCAGGTGGAAAACGTATTGGTACTCCTAACCTGTAGGAAAACAATACCTACATTTGTTTGAACTAGAAATATCACCTAAAGGCCACCAGCAAGGATCTGTTCTTAATCCTGATCAAAAGCTTTGAATCAACAAACTGGAACCCCCCCACGCATGTATACATGTATACGTATATAACACATATATACATATACATACATATATAACATTTTCATATATAAAATATATGCCCATATTTGTGCGACTTATATATGAAACCTATTAGAAATTGTAACAATTTCATATATTGACATATACTGTATGTGTGGCCCATAGAAATATGTATGCTCATGTATGTGTAATAATACATGAGCATACATGTAACATACAATATGTAACTTACATTCATTCATTTATTTTCTTATCCGCTTATCCAATTATGGTCGCGCGCGCACGGGGGGTGCTGGAGCCTATCCCAGCTTTTCAATGGGCGCAAGGCACACAGTAACACCCTGGACATGCAAACTCCGCACAGAAAGGACCCGGACCGCCCCTCTGTGAGGCGACAGTGCTACCCACTAAGCCACCGTGCTGCCATGTAACATACAGTATATGTCAAAAAATGCTTATTTCTATATATAAGTTACTCAAATATATGAAACAGCCCTATCTCCTTAGTCTGGTCTTTCCCAGCCAGAAGTCTGGAAGCCAATTGTGCCTGCTAGATGGTGCCCAGCCGACCGGTAGCAGATTTCCAGCATTTTCACTGACCAACTCAACTGTATTTTGTAAATATAAAAAAATATACAATTTAATGCCTGCAACACACTCAAAAAAAGTTGGGACAAAAAAAATGTTTACCTCCATGTTACATTACCTTTCCTGTTCATTACACTGTTTTATAAGTTGGGAATTGAGGATACTAATCGTTGCAGACCATACATTTTCAATAGAAAACAGGTCAGCACAGTGGCTCGGTGGGTAGCACTGTCGCCTCACAGCAAGAAAGTCATGGATTCGATCCCCAGGCGGGGCAGTCCAGGTCCTTTCTGTGTGGAGTTTGCATGTTCTCCCCGTGTCTGTGTGGGTTTCCTCCGGGAGCTCCGGTTTTCCTCCCACGGTCCATAGACATACAAGTAAGGTGAATTGGAGATACAAAATTGTCCATGACTGTGTTTGACATTAAACTTGAGAACTGATGTATCTTGTGTGATTAGTAACTATTGTTTCTGTCATGAATGTAACCAAAGTGTGTAAAACATGATGTTAAAATCCTGATAAATAAATAAATAAAAAGAAAACATCTGGATTGCAGGCAGGCCAGTCAAGCACACACACTCTGTGTTTATGTAACCACTGCAAAAGCATGTGCAAAATCAGGCCTGGCATTGCTGAAATAACAATAGGCATCCTGATAAAAGATGTTGCCTTTATGGCAGTCTATGCCTATCTAAAAACACAATATCTCTACCTCTCCATGTCAATTGTACCTTCACACACAAAAACAACACTGTCTTTTGGTCCAGTTGGGATGAGCTCGGACCCAGTGAACTCTGTAAAGTTTTAATATCAAATTGATGTATGGGTTTCTCTTTGCAGAACAGAATTTCAGATTGCTTTTCCTGATGCAGTGGCGGGCTGTGACAATTGTTTTCCGAAGTACTTCTGAGCCCATGTGGATAAATTTTTTACAGCATAAACATTTCTCATGCTTTTCTGTCTGAGCCCCACATAGACTGAGATTTCTTTGGATTTCCTTAGTACTTTCACAATATCATGTGTGTTAGATAGTGAAAGACCTTAATTATTTGCAATCTTGCATCAAGAAATTTACTTTTTGAAAGGGTGAGACACAACCCATCTTTGCTCCTGTTACTAGTCACTAGTTCCATCTTTGCTCCTGTTACTAGTTACTAGTTCCATCTTTGCTCCTGTTACTAGTTCCATCTTTGCTCCTGTTACTAGTTACTAGTTCCATCTTTGCTCCTGTTACTAGTTACTAGTTCCATCTTTGCTCCTGTTACTAGAGTTCCCATCTTTGCTCCTGTTACTAGAGTTCCCATCTTTGCTCCTGTTACTAGTTACCAGCTTTGCTCCTGTTACTAGAGTTCCCATCTTTGCTGCTGTTACTAGTTACCAGCTTTGCTCCTGTTACTAGTCACTAGTTCCATCTTTGCTCCTGTTACTAGTTACTAGTTCCCATCTTCACTCCTTTTACTACATACTAGTTTCCATCTTTGCTCTTGTTACTAGTTACAAGTTCCCATCTTTGCTCCTGTTACTAGTTACAAGTTCCCATCTTTGCTCCTGTTACTAGTTACAAGTTCCCATCTTGGCTCCTGTTACTAGTTGCTAGTTCCCATCTTTGCTCCTGTTACTGATTACTAGTTCCCATCTTTGCTCCTGTTACTAGTTAATAGTTCCTATTTTTGCTCTTGTTACTATTTACTGGTTACCATCTTTGCTCCTGTTACTAGTTCCCATCTTTGATCATGTTACTAGTTACTAGTTCCCATATTTGCTCCTTCTACTAGTTACTAGTTCCCATATTTGCTCCTGTTAATGATTAATAGTTCCCATCTTTACTCCTGTTACTACTTACTAGATCCTATTTTTGTGCCTGTTACTATTTACTAGTTACCATCTTCACTCCTGTTACTGATTACTAGTTCCCATTTTTGCTCTTGTTACTATTTACTAGTTCCCATCTTTGCTCATGTTACTAGTTCCCATATTTGCTCCTGTTACTAGTTCCCATCTTTGCTTCTGTTACTAGTTACTAGTTCCCATCTTTGTTCCTGTTAGTAGTTACTGGTTCCCACCTTTGCTCCTTTTACTAGTTCCCATCTTTGCTTCTGTTAATAGTACCCATCTTTGCTCCTGTTAGTAGTTACTAGTTCCCATCTTTGATCGTGTTACTAGTTACTAGTTCCCATATTTGCTCCTGTTAGTAGTTACTAGTTCCCATCTTTGATCATGTTACTAGTTACTAGTTCACATATTTGCTCCTGTTAGTAGTTACTAGTTCCCATCTTTAATCATGTTACTAGTTACTAGAGTTACTAGAGTTTCCATCTTTCCTCCTGTTACTAGTTCCCATCTTTGCTCCTGTTACTAGTTACTAGTTCCCATATTTGCTGCTGTTACTACTTACTAGTTCCCATCTTCACTCCTGTTACTAGATACTAGTTCCCATCTTTGCTCTTGTTACTAGTTACAAGTTCCCATCTTTGCTCCTGTTACTAGTTGCTAGTTCCCATCTTTGCTCCTGTTACTAGTTACAAGTTCCCATCTTTGCTCCTGTTACTAGAGTTCCCATCTTTGCACCTGTTACTGATTACTAGTTCCGATCTTCGCTCCTGTTACTAGTTAATAGTTCCTATTTTTGCACCTGTTACTATTTACTAGTTACCATCTTTGCTTCTGTTACTAGTTCCCATTTTTGCTCTTGTTACTATTTACTGGTTCCCATCTTTGCTCATGTTACTAGTTCCCATATTTGCTCTTGTTACTAGTTCCCATCTTTGCTTCTGTTACTAGTTACTAGTTCCCATATTTGTTCCTGTTAGTAGTTACTGGTTCCCACCTTTGCTCCTTTTACTAGTTCCCATCTTTGCTTCTGTTAATAGTACCCATCTTTGCTCCTGTTAGTAGTTACTAGTTCCCATCTTTGATCGTGTTACTAGTTACTAGTTCCCATATTTGCTCCTGTTAGTAGTTACTAGTTCCCATCTTTGATCATGTTACTAGTTACTAGTTCACATATTTGCTCCTGTTAGTAGTTACTAGTTCCCATCTTTAATCATGTTACTAGTTACTAGAGTTACTAGAGTTTCCATCTTTCCTCCTGTTACTAGTTCCCATCTTTGCTCCTGTTACTAGTTACTAGTTCCCATATTTGCTGCTGTTACTACTTACTAGTTCCCATCTTCACTCCTGTTACTAGATACTAGTTCCCATCTTTGCTCTTGTTACTAGTTACAAGTTCCCATCTTTGCTCCTGTTACTAGTTGCTAGTTCCCATCTTTGCTCCTGTTACTAGTTACAAGTTCCCATCTTTGCTCCTGTTACTAGAGTTCCCATCTTTGCACCTGTTACTGATTACTAGTTCCCATCTTCGCTCCTGTTACTAGTTAATAGTTCCTATTTTTGCACCTGTTACTATTTACTAGTTACCATCTTTGCTTCTGTTACTAGTTCCCATTTTTGCTCTTGTTACTATTTACTGGTTCCCATCTTTGCTCATGGTTCTAGTTCCCATATTTGATCATGTTACTAGTTACTAATTCCCATCTTCACTCCTGTTACTAAATACTAGTTCCCATCTTTGCTCCTGCTAATAGTTACTAGTTCCCATTTTCGCTCCTGCTACTAGTTCCCATCTTTGATCATGTTACTAGTTACTAGTTCCGATCTTTGCTACTGCTACTAGTTACTGGTTCCCATCTTTGCTGCTGTTACTAGTTCCCATCTTTGATCATGTTACTAGTTACTAGTTCCGATCTTTGCTACTGCTACTAGTTACTAGTTCCCATCTTTGTTCTTGTTAATGATTAATAGTTCCCATCTTTACTCCTGTTACTACTTACTAGTTCCTATTTTTGTGCCTGTTACTATTTACTAGTTACCATCTTCACTCCTGTTACTGATTACTAGTTCCCATTTTTGCTCTTGTTACTATTTACTAGTTCCCATCTTTGCTCCTGTTACAAGTTCCCATCTTTGCTCCTGTTACTAGTTCCATATTTGCTCCTGTTAGTAGTTACTAGTTCCCATTCTTGTTCCTGTTAGTAGTTACTGGTTCCCATCTTTGCTCCTGTTACTAGTTCCCATCTTTGCTCCTGTTAGTAGTTATTAGTTCACATCGTTGCTCCTGTTACTAGTTACTAGTTCTCATATTTGCTCCTGTTAGTAGTTACTAGCTCCCATCTTTGGTCATGTTACTAGTTACTAGTTCACATATTTGCTCCTGTTAGTAGTAACTAGTTCCCATATTTAATCATGTTACTAGTTACTAGAGTTACTAGTTTCCATCTTTGCTCCTGTTACTAGTTCCCATCTTTGCTCCTGTTACTAGATACTAGTTCCCATCTTTGCTCTTGTTATTAGTTACAAGTTCCCATCTTTGATCATGTTACTAGTTGCTAGTTCCCATCTTTGCTCCTGTTACTACTGGCTAGTTTCCATTTTTGCTCCTGTTACTAGTTACTAGAGTTCCCATCTTTGCTCCTGTTACTGATTACTAGTTCCCATCTTCGCTCCTGTTACTAGTTAATAGTTTCTATTTTTGCGTCTGTTACTATTTACTAGTTACCATCTTTGCTTCTGTTACTAGTTCCCATTTTTGCTGTTGTTACTCTTTACTGGTTACCATCTTTGCTCCTGTTACTAGTTTCCATCTTTGATCATGTTACTAGTTACTAATTCCCATCTTCACCCCTGTTACTAAATACTAGTTCCCATCTTTGATCATGTTACTAGTTACTAGTTCCGATCTTTGCTACTGCTACTAGGTACTAGTTCCCATCTTTGCTCCTGTTACTAGTTCCCATCTTTGATCATGTTACTAGTTACTAGTTCCGATCTTTGCTACTGCTACTAGTTACTGGTTCCCATCTTTGCTCCTGTTACTACTTCCCATCTTTGATCATGTTACTAGTTACTAGTTCCGATCTTTGCTACTGCTACTAGTTACTAGTTCCCATCTTTGATCATGTTACTAATTACTAGTTCCGATCTTTGCGACTGCTACTAGTTACTAGTTCCCATCTTTGCTTCTGCTACTAGTTACTAGTTCCCATCTTTGTTTCTGTTAATGATTAATAGTTCCCATCTTTACTCCTGTTACTACTTACTAGTTCCTATTTTTGTGCCTGTTACTATTAACTAGTTACCATCTTCACTCCTGTTACTGATTACTAGTTCCCATTTTTGCTCTTGTTACTTTTTACTAGTTCCCATCTTTGCTTCTGTTACTAGTTCCCATATTTGCTCCTGTTACTAGTTACTAGTTCCCATCTTTGTTCCTGTTAGTAGTTACTGGTTCCCATCTTTGCTCCTGTTACTAGTTCCCATCTTTGCTCCTGTTACTAGTTTCCATCTTCGCTCCTGTTAGTAGTTACTAGTTCCCATCTTTGCTCCTGTTAGTAGTTACTAGTTCCCATCTTTGATCATGTTACTAGTTCACATATTTGCTCCTGTTAGTAGTTACTAGTTCCCATCTTTAATCATGTTACTAGTTACTAGAGTTACTAGAGTTTCCATCTTTGCTCTTGTTACTAGTTCCCATATTTGCTCCTGCTACTAGTTACTAGTTCCCATATTTGCTCCTGTTACTAATTACTAGTTCCCATCTTCACTCCTGTTACTAATTACAAGTTCCCATCTTTAATCATGTTACTAGTTACTAGAGTTACTAGAGTTTCCATTTTTGCTCTTGTTACTAGTTCCCATATTTGCTCCTGCTACTAGTTACCATATTTGCTCCTGTTACTAATTACTAGTTCCCATCTTCACTCCTGTTACTAGTTACAAGTTCCCATCTTTGCTCCTGTTACTAGTTACAAGTTCCCATCTTTGCTCCTGTTACTAGTTGCTAGTCCCCATCTTTGCTCCTGTTACTAGTACTAGAGTTCCCATCTTTGCTCCTGTTACTAGAGTTCCCATCTTTGCTCCTGTTACTGATTACTAGTTCCCATCTTCGTTCTTGTTACTAGTTAATAGTTCCTATTTTTGCGCCTGTTACTATTTACTAGTTACCATCTTTGCTCCTGTTATTAGTTCCTATTTTTGCTTTTGTTACTATTTACTGGTTACTATCTTTGCTGCTGTTACTAGTTCCCATGTTTTTTCATGTTACTAGTTACTAATTCCCATCTTCACTCCTGTTACTTAATACTAGTTCCCATCTTTGCTCCCGCTACTAATTACTAGTTCCGATCGTTGCTACTGCTACTAGTTACTAGTTCCAATCTTTGCTCATGTTACTAGTTCCCATCTTTGATCATATTACTAGTTACTAGTTCTGATCTTTGCTACTGCTACTAGTTACTAGTTCCCATCTTTGCTCGTTACTAGTTCCCATCTTTGATCATGTTACTAGTTACTAGTTCCGATCTTTGCTACTGCTACTAGTTGCTAGCTAATAGTTACTAGCAATCAGTAGCCTAGTGGTTAAGGTACTGGACTAGTAACCAGAAGGTCGCTGGTTCAAGCCCCACCACTGCCAGGTTGCTGCTGTTGGGCCCTTCAGCAAGGCCCTTAACCCTCAATTGGTCAGACTGTATACTGTAACTGTAATGTAAGTCGCTTTGGATAAAGGCGTCTGCTAAATGCCAAAAATGTAAATGTAAATACTAGTTCCCATCTTTACTTCTGCTACTAGTTACTAGTTCCCATCTTTGCTCCTGTTAATGATTATTAGTTCCCATCTTTACTCCTGTTACTACTTACTAGTTCCTATTTTTGTGCCTGTTACTATTTACCAGTTCCCATCTTTGCTCCTGTTATTAGTTCCCATATTTGTGCCTGTTACTAGTTACTAGTTCCCATTTTTGTTCCTGTTAGTAGTTACTGGTTCCCATCTTTGCTCTTGTTACTAGTTACTAGTTCATTTATTTGCTCCTGTTAGTCGTTACTAGTTCCCATCTTTGCTCCTGTTACTAGTTACTAGTTCACATATTTGCTCCTGTTAGTAGTTACTAGTTCCCATCTTTGATAATGTTACTAGTTACTAGTTCCCATCTTTGCTCCTGCTACTAGTTACTAGTTCCTATCTTTGCTCATGTTACTAGTTCACATATTTGCTCTTGTTGGTAGTTACTAGTTCCCATCTTTACTCATGTTACTAGTTACTAGAGTTACTAGAGTTCCCATCTTTGCTCCTGTTACTAGTTCCCATATTTGCTCCTGCTACTAGTTACTAGTTCCCATATTTGCTCCTTCTACTAGTTACTAGTTCCAATCTTTGCTCCTGCTACTAGTTACTAGTTCCTATCTTTGCTCCTGTTACTAGTTCACATATTTGCTCTTGTTGGTAGTTACTAGTTCCCATCTTTACTCATGTTACTAGTTACTAGAGTTACTAGAGTTCCCATCTTTGCTCCTGTTACTAGTTACTAGTTCCCATATATTCGCCTGCTACTAGTTTCCATCTTTGCTCCTGTTACTAGTTACTTGTTCCCATATTTGCTCCTTCTACTAGTTACTAGTTTCCATCTTTGCTCCTGCTACTAGTTACTAGTTCCCATTTTTGCTCCTGCTACTAGTTACTAGTTCCCATCTTTGCTCCTGTTACTAGTTCACTTGCTTATTGTAAAATGTTTAAATTTAGTATAACTTCAATATTCTACAAACATTTTGCTTTTGTTTTACCGGTGTCCCAACCTTTTGTTGTTGAGTGTGTTGGAGGCATCGAGTTTATTTATATTCACAATATATAAGTTGGTCAGACAAAACATAAAAATAATTTCTTTGCACTTTCTTTGCACAACTGTGTCAATTGAATAAAAATTGAGAAAAAAAAAAAAACACAGTGTAACATCTAACAGGGCTGTTAATACCCCTGACCACCGGAGGGCAATGTCCCCAGAATTCTAGTGACTTTTTGCACCAGAACTGTTACTCTAGTTCCTATTTAAGGCCTCTAGGCACTAGGCCAAATTGTGAAGTCTTGTCACTGTCTACAGCAAGAAGTTTCCTGTTACTATTATTAATCTGTATGTATGACCATCTATGCTTCTGGTGTCTCACTCGCTAGATTCCTCTTGGTACCATGACTTTGATTATTGCTTCTCTTGGTTCTTTTGAACTAAACTGTATTTTGACTACGATTCTTAGACTGTGTTGTTGTACTCTCACTTGTAATAACCTTTTGCATATGGAACCACATCCTCCAGTTTCATCTGCCACTTTACACCCTGATTCTTATCAGAATCTAAATTCCTCTTGTGTGACTCAGTATTGCTGTCCCTGTGAGTGGAACAGTGGTTATCTGCCAAGGTCAGGGAAAAAAATCCCAAACCATTACCTTTTGTTCCTACATACAAAATCAGCCCATTAAAGCTCACCTGAAGTTTGTTAAATATCACATGAACAAAGAGGTAACAGGGGCATGTTTTTTCCCTAGCATGGTAGTCTTTTAACAAATGGCAATGTAAGCTTTGCTTGACTGTGGTTAGTGTACCTATGTTTCAAAGAATCTAATTTACGGTATTAAGGATCTAATTCTTATTCACCTTTCAGTACTTCTTGTAGCTGCTAATCTGGGAAAGTACTGCTGTCTAATGTTTTAATGGGGTAAATGCTGTTTGACAACTGAGAGTTAAATCTGCAGACTACTTGAAAAAAATAAGAAAAATGATCGTTAGGCCAGCTGAGTCAGTTTATAATGTCATATAAGTAGGGTCCTACTAAATTCATGGGAAAACGTGCCTAATTTCATGGACCTCGTTTTTCACAGATTTTTAAAGAAAAGTGCCACATTTCATGGCAGTCATTAAATAACACTCGTAAATTAAATTATAGAATAAATGGATCTATCTATCTATTTATCATCCATCCATCCATCCATCCATCCATCCATCCATCCATCTATCTATCTATCTATCCATACATCTATCTGTCCATGAGACATAAACTACTGTGCATCCTGGGCAAGGTCAGGATGCTTATTTTCGTCTTAGCATGAGACGAGCTAGCTGCTTACACAACACATTTTATGAACAAAAGTATGTGGACCGCTGACCACTTGTTGGCCTTTTCATTTTAAAACCTTGGGTTTAAAAAGGGAGTTGGCCCCATATTAATTTTTAATAACAGCCTTCACCTTCAGGGAAGACTTCACACGTTTTGTTATTCCCCTTTTTTCCCATTTGTTTCTGTAACAACTGTGCCTATTTAGTAAAAAAAAAAGTATTTGTGAGGTCAGATATTCATATTAAATGAAAAGGCTTTGCTTGTCATTTATTCCAAATAATTTCAATGTGATTGAGGTGCTAACTCAGTGTAAGACTCTAAAGTTTGTGCACAAAGGTAGAATCATGCTGAAACAGGAAATGGAGTTCCTGAATTTGAAAGCATATAATTTTACAGAATGTATTTTATACTGACAGTAAACTGACAGTTCTGGGTGTGGCTGAAACACCTGAACTCTATAATTAGAGGGTTATTCATATAACTTTGGAAATATAATGTATATTACATCATTCACAAACTATGAGTAATCAATCAGGTAGGTTTTATTTAAAAGGAAGTGCAAATGCTTGCATCTCCTTAATTTCTACAGCAGAGAGCACTGTGGTCTCAATTTAAATCAGCTTCCTAGTCCTAAAAACGTATCCATCCCTTCCAAACGTGTCCTGGACTGACTGCACTTGCCTCTTTGTAATTGCTTACATTTCTGCAAAGACTCATATCATGATTAAAAAAAGATTCAAACCCTTTCTAAATACAAAAGTTTATCAATGGAGTCTAGAAAGGAATACAATGTATTGCTGTTAACACCCTTCCTCATAATAAGGTCACAATAAGATTGTGTCCAAGTCAAAAGCAAGTTTTTTAGCAATTCATCTGTGCTAAATGTCTACTTGATTTGTAACTGTTAGTTTGTTTGTTTATTAGGATTTTAACATCATGTTTTACACTTTGGTTACATTCATGACAGAAACAGTAGTTACTCATTACACAAGATTCATCAGTTCACAAGTTTAATATTGTAGCGTCGGCACAGGCTTTACCCAGAAAGCCTTGCGGCAGTGGTGTCTAAGCTCACCGTAGCTGTGTATCCCGTTGTTGGGAGTGGGGTGGCTGCGGTGAGGGTTGGGTAAGTAACTTATATGTTTGTCTGTTGTATGAATGTGTGTGTGTGTATGAATGGGTGTCTGTTCCTAAACCACTGAATGAACTGCCAAAGGCAGCTCACTTGCGGCCCTGACGCTATCCTTCCTGCTCGCTGGCGCCACATTGGTGTCAGAAGTGGAATTGTGGCATTTGGGTGGCTCTGGTGGGTTCGGTGGGCCAATATGCCCGGTCTGTCTGAGTGCGCTAGCCCAGGTGGCTGTAGGGGCAGGGTGCCCGGTCCAGCAGTGGGTGGAAGAGTGGCTCGGCAGTGTATAGGGGTGCGGTCCGGACATGGAGCCACCCAGTGGACGCTGGTGAGTAGGTCACCGGGACAGTTGACCATTAGGGGGGGGGCAGTGTAGCGTCAGCACGGGCTTTACTCAGAAAGCCTTGCGGCAGTGGTGTCTAAGCTCACCGTAGCCGTGTATCCCGTTGTTGGGAGTGGGGTGGCTGCGGTGAGGGTTGGGTAAGTAGCTTATATGTTTGTCTGTTGTATGAATGTGTGTGTGTATGAATGGGTGTCTGTTCCTAAACCACTGAATGAACTGCCAAAGGCAGCTCACTTGCGGCCCTGACGCTATCCTTCCTGCTCGCCGGCGCCACAATATCAAACACAGTCATGGATCACATGTCAGGTGAGGGACAGCGGTAGCCTAGTGGGAAGAGCTGTGGATTTGAGCAAGGCCCATAGCCTAAGAAACCTTAAGAGGAAAGAGACTCAGCAGGGACCTCCATCCTTCCTGGGTGGCCTGGAGAATACTTTAAATAAATAGGATTTACACAAATCAGACAAACACAAAATTAAATTGAACTAAAAGTTATAACTAGCAAAAATTCATTGGAGTTTTTCATTGTTCAGTCCAGTCTGTCAGTCCGTTGTAAGTTCTGGACATTTTTGGTGCAAACACACCAGGGCTCATCACAGTAGGAGCAGCATTGTTGGCACTGCAGTCTCAACTTGCAGTCTTTAACCTCGAGAGGGTAAACAGGTTTCCGTCAAGCTAAGCTAAGAGGCAACATTCTAGACCTGGTTTATCTACACAACTGTTTCTCTACATACCTTTTTAACCTGCTTTCACCCTGTTCTTCAATGGTCAGGACCCCCACAGGACCACAACAGAGCATGTATCATTTAGGTGGTGGAAGAACAGCATGAAAGGGGGCTAACAAAGCATGCAGAAAAACAGATGGACTACAGTCAGTAATTGTAAAACTACAAAGTGCTTCTATATGGTAAGTGGAGCTGATAACATGGACAGTGAGTGTAGAAACAAGGAGGTGGTCATAATGTTATGGCTGATCAGGGGCAGTTATAGCCTAGTGGTTAAGGTACTGGACTAGTAATTGAAAGGTCGCTGGTTGTAACCCCACCACTGCCAGGTTGCCACTGTAAGGCCCTCAACCCTCAATTGCTTAGACAATATACTGCCACAGTACTGTAAGTCACTTTGGATAAATGCGTCTGCTAAATGCTGAAAATGTAAATGTAATGTAAATGTATGGTGGCCAAGAAGTGCAAAACAAATTAACATTTCAGAAAACAAAATTACAAAAAAACAAAAACAACATTTACAACGAAAGCAAAAACAAATTGATTGGGTACCCAGTGTTTGTACATTTGTTTTGGCATATATAAAAGTGTTTCAGCACTTGTAAATTTGTTTTCGGCATGTAATTTTGTTTTCTAAAATGTAAATTTGTTTTGCACTTCTCGGCTGCACATTTCTGACGGAAAAGGTAGGTACAATAACACCGGAAGTGCGTGTTGCTTACCTGCTGTCAATCAAACTGTTTCTCGGGGGTAAAGTGAACGGAGTTTGTGATGGTGACGATAAACGATGTTTTGTCTAGTTTGTGGAAATCATTTTATCCAGTTGACCCGCTATTGTTTTTCTTGTGGAAAGTTATTATGTTTGTGCAGACGTTTAGACGTGGCGTGTGCATCTCTATCTACTGTCCGCTCTTCTAAACATCTAAAGTATTCCCACAAGGAAAACAAAAGCGAAATAATGAAAATAATTAACACAAAATGGACAAAACATTGTTTATTAGGGACGGAACATTTGATACCGAGGCTTTAAAGCTTGTTTCACTTTTGTAACACTGGACTCAGTGTATCGGAGCTTGTATTAAACCAGCAGGAGAATGTGTGGGACTGATTTAAAGCTTTGGTGCTGTGTTTTATCTCACTCACTATATAAGAGACAATCAAACCAGAGTTACCCACCGTCCTGTAACATACAGAATCCTTCTTTATCTGGAGACTAAACGCCGCGTTCAGTACTGAACTGATACGGGACGCGCTTTGTTCTGTATTTTTATCAATGGGAGACAGGTGGTGTGTATGAAACAGAAGGAAACTTCTGCTACTGTGGGAATTAGAAAGCGTTTGGTTATTATATTAAGTAGTATTCACTTTTATTCTTAGTAACGGTGTGTGTGCGCTGGTTATAGCAGCATAACCTGTTTAATACACCGCTGTATGAGTAGCACAGTGGGTAGAGTAGAAACAGTTTGATTGACAGCAGGTAAGCAACACGCACTTCCGGTGTTATTGTACCTACCTTTTCCGTCAGAAATGTGCAGCCGAGAAGTGCAAAACAAATTTACATTTTAGAAAACAAAATTACATATGCCGAAAACAAATTTACAAGTGCTGAAACACTTTTACATATGCCAAAACAAATTTACATACACTGGGTACCCAAACACTTGTAAATTTGTTTTTGCTTTCGTTGTAAATTTGTTTTTGGTTTTTTTGTAATTTTGTTTTCTGAAATGTTAATTTGTTTTGCACTTCTCGGCCACCGTATAAATGTGATCGGTGTATATAATATAATATAATATAATGTAATATAATATAATATAATATAATTAATATAATATAATTAATATAATATATAAAATAAAATAAAATAATAAAAAAAGAAAAAAAAAATATTGGCCAGTGGATATGCTCAAACAAATGTCATCTGCTTTGTTTTCCACAATTAAAACAACAATTACTATGGGGTTTAAAGTGTTAGACTTGTGTTATTTGGTAAGTATTTACTACTGACTTCTACACTTATAGAAAAGGTAACTAATTAAATGTTGTATTTATTTTGTGCAATTAAATTAGGAAAATACATTGGATTGGACAGTCTGGATCTCTTGGAATTTCACCTACATACTCCTGATTTAAACATTTGTGTATAATATAACAATCTGTATTTAATGAGGCAGATCAAGCAAACTGCCACTAGCCAGTATTTTCTAAGCAAATAATGATTTCTTGTTGAAGACAGTCATGATTTGACTGTTTTGATGATGCAGGAAGCTGCACAGTGAGATAAGAATCTCTTCAACACATGACAATGCCACATCAAGGAAAATGTCACGGCATATGCTTATTAACAGATGCTGACACATGCTGTCTGCTGCATTTTAGCATAGCACATTTTGTGCAGATGTCAATTTAAGTACAACTAAAAGTGCTTGAGTTGTGCTTTAAAACATACATGTTGTTTATAAATGCACTGTAAAGTAATATATGCACTGCTTTTGAAAAATTCATAACATGTCTTGTGTATTTTTGTTATTTTAATGCCACAGTACTTTGCTACAGTGCAAGTATGAAAAAGTTTGAATGTGGTAAATAGACAAATCTATGATAACCCTGCATCTGAAGTGCTCTCCTTGCATTTCCCCCCATCTAGTCATATCCAATTACCCAAACACATTTTGCTTCATCTACTGCTGCTCCTGACCCAGGAGGGCCATGACTAACACACACCAACTCTGACACGTGTGCAGTAGCGACCTCTTCTTTTCACCTGCACAAGCCTGGTTCATATGGAGATCCATATCACGCACATAGAATCACACACAATCCCTTTTATCCCCTGTTTTTGTCCACAGGCACTATCGATCAGCCAGCTCATGGCCTGCAGGTAGCAGGGCTGAGATATAAATTTGTGAGTTTGAGATGTCAGCATTGGTGTGCTAGTGTTTTACTGCTATGCCACCCGAGCACCAACTGTAGTGCTCTACTTACAGTATTTACAACCTTAAGCTGCTATTATAACTTTATTTTTTAAATAGTGCATTTAAATTGAAACAAACACTTTTATTTGTGTGAAAAAGGGCGGCACAGTGGCTTTGTGGGTAGCACATTATTCCTTGGTGGAGCATTCTGGGTCCTTTCTGTGTGGAGTTTGTATGTTAGAAGATATACTATATTTGTCATATATACAGTGTATCACAAAAGTGAGTACACCCCTCACATTTCTGCAAATATTTCATTATATCTTTTCATGGGACAACACTATAGACATGAAACTTGGATATAACTTAGAGTAGTCAGTGTACAGCTTGTATAGCAGTGTAGATTTACTGTCTTCTGAAAATAACTCAACACACAGCCATTAATGTCTAAATGGCTGGCAACATAAGTGAGTACACCCCACAGTGAACATGTCCAAATTGTGCCCAAAGTGTCAATATTTTGTGTGACCACCATTATTATCACTGCCTTAACCCTCCTGGGCATGGAATTCACCAGAGCTGCACAGGTTGCTACTGGAATCCTCTTCCACTCCTCCATGATGACATCACAGAGCTGGTGGATGTTAGACACCTTGAACTCCTCCACCTTCCACTTGAGGATGCGCCACAGGTGCTCAATTGGGTTTAGTCCATCACCTTTACCTTCAGCTTCCTCAGCAAGGCAGTTGTCATCTTGGAGGTTGTGTTTGGGGTCGTTATCCTGTTGGAAAACTGCCATGAGGCCCAGTTTTCGAAGGGAGGGGATCATGCTCTGTTTTAGAATGTCACAGTTTATGTTGGAATTCATGTTTCCCTCAATGAACTGCAGCTCCCCAGTGCCAGCAACACTCATGCAGCCCAAGACCATGATGCTACCACCACCATGCTTGACTGTAGGCAAGATACAGTTGTCTTGGTACTTCTCACCAGGGCGCCGCCACACATGCTGGACACCATCTGAGCCAAACAAGTTTATCTTGGTCTCGTCAGACCACAGGACATTCCAGTAATCCATGTTCTTGGACTGCTTGTCCTCAGCAAACTGTTTGCGGGCTTTCTTGTGCGTCAGCTTCCTTCTGGGATGACGACCATGCAGACCGAGTTGATGCAGTGTGCGGCGTATGGTCTGAGCACTGACAGGCTGACCTCCCACGTCTTCAACCTCTGCAGCAATGCTGGCAGCACTCATGTGTCTATTTTTTAAAGCCAATCTCTGGATATGACGCCGAACACGTGGACTCAACTTCTTTGGTCGACCCTGGCGAAGCCTGTTCCGAGTGGAACCTGTCCTGGAAAACCGCAGTATGACCTTGGCCACCATGCTGTAGCTCAGTTTCAGGGTGTTAGCAATCTTCTTATAGCCCAGGCCATCTTTGTGGGGAGCAACAATTCTATTTCTCACATCCTCAGAGAGTTCTTTGCCAAGAGGTGCCATGTTGAATATCCAGTATCCAGTATGAGAGAATTGTACCCAAAACACCAAATTTAACAGCCCTGCTCCCCATTTACACCTGGGACCTTGACACATGACACCAGGGAGGGACAACGACACATTTGGGCACAATTTGGACATGTTCACTGTGGGGTGTACTCACTTATGTTGCCAGCTATTTAGACATTAATGGCTGTGTGTTGAGTTATTTTCAGAAGACAGTAAATCTACACTGCTATACAAGCTGTACACTGACTACTCTAAGTTATATCCAAGTTTCATGTCTATAGTGTTGTCCCATGAAAAGATATAATGAAATATTTGCAGAAATGTGAGGGGTGTACTCACTTTTGTGATACACTGTACATTTACAGTTGTACAGTACAATGAAATTCTTTCTACACATATCCCAGCTTGTTTGGAAACTGGGGTCAGAGCGCAGGGTCAGCCACCTTACGGCGCCCCTGGAGCAGACAGGGTTAAGGGTCTTGCTCAAGGACCCAACAGTGACTGCATAGCAGAGCCTGGATTTGAACCGCCAATCTTCCGGTTGATAGCCCAAAGCTCTACCCACTAGGCCACCACTGTCCACTAACTGTTATCCTTATGTCTGCGTGGATTTCTTCTGGGTTCTTCGGTTTCCTCCCACATTCCAAAGACATGCAGTTTGGTTAACTGGAGCTACACATGCTGTGTGTGTATGTGTTTGTGTGTGTGTGGTGATAGACTGACAAACTGTCTGAGGTGTTTCCTACTTTTCGTCTGGTGAATCATAGCCACGACAACCCTGAGTAGGATAAAGCAGTGGTAAAACCATGAATGAATAAATAAATGTTTTAGTAAACATTTAAACATTTTGCTCTGTTCTGTAGACTACTCAGTCGCACTGAACAGCTTTGGAATGAACTGGAACATCAATTGAAACTTTCTGAACCAACATCAGTGCCCAGTCATTTAAATTATTATTATTTTATTTACAATGAATGGGCACAAATTCCAACAAGCATAGTTCAAAATCTTGTGAGAAGCCTTCTAGAAGAATGGCTGTTGTTATAGCTGAAAAGATCTCAAGGGTAAGTCTATTTTAATACCATTTGTTTTTGAAATGGTATGTCAAACAAGCTCATGGTCATGGCCCCTGGAGCAGAGAGGGTTAATGATCATGCTGAATAATCCAACTTGGCGGAACAGGAATTCCAACCTTTAGGGATTTACCTGTTGATAGGCTATTCATAGGTGCTAATGCAATAATTTCAAACAAACTCTAGTGCCATCTAGTGGTAAGATGTTGTGTGTGCAACGGATGTTTTTAAAAAATTGCAGAAAATACCAGCGATCAAAACCATTGTTAAAAATGTATTTAAGTAGTTAATTAAAAAACATAAAATGGACTAACTATTTCTGTATTGCACCAGTCAACTATACACTACATATCAACAAAATAAATTAAATAATATAAGTTATTTATATCCAAAATTTGTACTCATTTTTAAAAATAATTTAAGAAATAATAATTGAATAAAAATGTTGGTGAAAAAACACTTAATGGTCACCAAATTCGGAACTCTTTTTTTTTTTAAAGAATTTTATTTATTTGAAATTATGGACAGAAATGACAGTGTTGTTTTATAAAATCTGTAATGAGGTAGGTCTTACAGATAAGATAAATATCTAGCATGAACCGTTTATTAATAACATGCAATAAATGGCCTCTGCAGAAAATCATCGTCTTGAAATCACTCAGAACTCAAAACTATCTTTCTCCAGTTTTTTTTTTTTTTTTTTTTTTTTTTTTTTTCTATTTTTTCCCCACTTTTTTTCCCTCAATTTTCCTTGTGTCCAATTACCCTGATTGTGTCCTCTATACTGATTCGACCTCTCACCGCTGACTGAGGACGCCTCTCAACTGACATATGCCCCCTCTGGCACGTACAGTCAGTACAGACTGCATTTTTCACCTGCACGAGTCGAGTTCATACACTGACGGGCACTGTGTATGGAGGACCACACCCCCACCAGCATTATTCCTCAGCCCTGTGCAGGAGCCATCAGTCAGCCAGCAGGGGCCGCAGTTGCACCAGTTATGAGGACCTATGAATCGACTTTCTTACCCTCTAACCCTGAACAACAGCCAATCGTTGTTCATGCTGCCGCCCAGCCCAGTCGGAAAGGCAGAGCTAAGATTCAATATAATGTATTCGAAACCCCAACTCTGGTGCGCTAGCGTACTTTACTGCTGCACCACCTGAGCGGCTTCAGTTTTGAAATTTAATATAAAAACAAAAACTAGAATAACAGGATTAGAAAAGTGATCAGTCTATTGTTTAGTACTTTGCACAGCCACCTGTTTGGATATGTCCCTACCAGCTTTGCATACCTAGACTGGAAAATATTTGCTCATACTTCCTTGTAGAATTTATATTGTGACAGTAGAATGTGAGTGGATGCATCTGAGCAAGTTTATAATAATTACTCTAAACTTATCCAAAGGTATTTAACAAATTAAATTAAAATAATTTCTGGAGCTACTTTTGAATGAAGACAGATCTGGACTGCAGAAGCCACACTGTTGTAACATATGCAAAATGTTGTACAGCATTGCTTGATGAAAAAAAAAACTATGCCTAGACATGCAGTACCACCATGGGCGGCTCGGTTCTTAGGGCGATCGGGCGACGCACCACCAAAGGGCGAAAGGGAAGAAATTTTTCTATCACATTCAACCAGTGTTAAACTAGCTGTGACTGTTCTGGACAGTCTGTCTTGCCTCTGAATATCGTAGTCCAATCAGCGTCAAAATGTGTTCTGTACAGTACCGCCCCTTTTTGGTCGATTTCAGTCTGATTAAAAATCACCCGGACTGCTCTGATAGACTCTCATATTAAGGCACTTTTTAAAAAAAAAAGTTTTATTGCACTGCAATACAATCTGAATGGGTTCCGGGAGGGCTCGCACTTACGTGCTTGCGTCACACGTATCCTGGTGTCGCGATCTCGTCACCATGACAACCACTACCTCAGTTCGGAGCAACTTCATTGTGTCATTAAGGGAAATGCCATGCAGTCATCATAGTAATCAGGATAAATTTGCAACTTGAGAATTAGGGCCACCCAGACCAAATTTAAACATCAAGCAAGTATCTACAAAGGGGGGGAAATCATATAAGTTACAAGTAAATTACAAGTAAGTAATGTAATTTCTAAATAGTGAATTGTGATTGCACTTATTGTATCTCCCCAATTGTTTAATTGTACTTCTTTATTCATTGCACATCAGCCCCGATGCCCCCAATCTTTATTCTGGATCTGCTGCATCTAAGATAAAATGCTATCTGATGAAAACTGAATTAAATTGTTAGGGTGAAGGCTTTACTTAATTTTATGATTAATGGTAAAGCTGGTCTCTCTCCATTTTCAAAGTTATTTGTGAGGGCAAACTGACAGATGACTTAAGATGTTAATTATTTAAGCTTTAATTTACCCATTGAACGGGTCACCTTGGCCATCATCGCAATAATTGCCCCCCCTGAGAGATTTGGCAGGAGCCGCCACTGAGTACCACAGCATCATTAATGCCTCTACAGATGCAACTACAGGTGCAAGTCACCCATACTATTAATTCTAACATGTCCATATACCAAATACAGATTCTGGCCTTTGGTAATAATTGTGATGGTCCTTTTCTTCTTTGGCTCAGATAAGCCTGAGCCCAAGGACATCAGAGAGATTTCTGAATGTTGTTGATGAAACGGTTTATTCTTTGCATAGTGGAGCTTCTTACCTTGTGTTTAATGATTAAGGATATAAGGGAACATATATTTATATATATACAGTGTATCACAAAAGTGAGTACACCCCTCACATTTCTGCAAATATTTCATTATATCTTTTCATGGGACAACACTATAGACATGAAACTTGGACATAACTTAGAGTAGTCAGTGTACAGCTTGTATAGCAGTGTGGATTTACTGTCTTCTGAAAATAACTCAACACACAGCCATTAATGTCTAAATAGCTGGCAACATAAGTGAGTACACCCCACAGTGAACATGTCCAAATTGTGCCCAAATGTGTCGTTGTCCCTCCCTGGTGTCATGTGTCAAGGTCCCAGGTGTAAATGGGGAGCAGGGCTGTTAAATTTGGTGTTTTGGGTACAATTATCTCATACTGGCCACTGGATATTCAACATGGCACCTCATGGCAAAGAACTCTCTGAGGATGTGAGAAATAGAATTGTTGCTCTCCACAAAGATGGCCTGGGCTATAAGAAGATTGCTAACACCCGGAAACTGAGCTACAGCATGGTGGCCAAGGTCATACAGCGTTTTTCCAGGACAGGTTCCACTCGGAACAGGCTTCGCCAGAGTCGACCAAAGAAGTTGAGTCCATGTGTTCGGCGTCATATCCAGAGGTTGGCTTTAAAAAATAGACACATGAGTGCTGCCAGCATTGCTGCAGAGGTTGAAGACGTGGGAGGTCAGCCTGTCAGTGCTCAGACCATACGCCGCACACTGCATCAACTCGGTCTGCATGGTCGTCATCCCAGAAGGAAGATGACGCACAAGAAAGCCCGCAAACAGTTTGCTAAAGACAAGCAGTCCAAGAACATGGATTACTGGAATGCCCTGGGGTCTGACGAGACCAAGATAAACTTTTTTGGCTCAGATGGTGTCCAGCATGTGTGGCGGCGCCCTGGTGAGAAGTACCAAGACAACTGTATCTTGCCTACAGTCAAGCATGGTGGTGGTAGCATCATGGTCTTGGGCTGCATGAGTGTTGCTGGCACTGGGGAGCTGCGGTTCATTGAGGGAAACATGAATTCCAACATGTACTGTGACATTCTGAAACAGAGCATGATCCCCTGCCTTCGAAAATGCACCTGTGGCGCATCCTCAAGTGGAAGGTGGAGGAGTTCAAGGTGTCTAACATCCACCAGCTCCGTGATGTCATCATGGAGGAGTGGAAGAGGATTCCAGTAGCAACCTGTGCAGCTCTGGTGAATTCCATGCCCAGGAGGTTTAAGGCAGTGCTGGATAATAATGGTGGTCACACAAAATATTGACACTTTGGGCACAATTTGGACATGTTCACTGTGGGGTGTACTCACTTATGTTGCCAGCCATTTAGACATTAATGGCTGTGTGTTGAGTTATTTTCAGAAGACAGTAAATCTACACTGCTATACAAGTTGTACACTGACTACTCTAAGTTATATCCAAGTTTTATTTCTATAGTGTTGTCCCATGAAAAGATATAATAAAATATTTGCAGAAATGTGAGGGGTGTACTCACTTTTGTGATACACTGTATATATTGATCTTCCCCTTCACACCAGTGGCGTAACTAGGAGCTCATGGGCCCCAGTGCAAAAAAAAATTTGGGCCCCAAATATATATATGTGTGTGTGTGTGTGTGTGTGTGTGGAAAAGCACACAGAGGTTGATGAGGAAGAGCATGAGGCAGAAGACAAACATGCCTTAAAAAGAATAGTTAATAGTTATTAGTTAATAGTTATATTAGTTAATAGTTATTTTTGTGTTTTATAGGAAAGGCCCTAGAGTTCATCCATGACATGAACTCAACCAGCCACCTCACTGCCCCCCCATTGGCTGTACTCACCAAGTTGTTGCTATTATTATATTACAATATTTTCGTTAAGTAAAATTAAAATAACTAAAATTTAAACTTTCACTGAAAATACCAGAGCCAGGAATTTGGACTTGAATGGAATTTGGGGCAAATTTTTTTGCACTGGGGCCCATGAGCTCCTAGTTACACCACTGCTCTTATTACTTTATTTAATTCCCATTATAATGATTTTCTTTACTTTAATTAGGCATACAAAACAGACAGACCTTTCTCTTATATTTATCTATACAAAGAACCTCAAAAAGCTTGCCACAAGGAACAGTTTTAATTGGCTTCTAATAAATAATCTGCGGAACTACAATACATAGCAGCAATACATATTCGGCAATTCGCCCCAATGACTCCCGAGTCGACTCGGACTCGTAAAAATTACTCGTGAGCAAAAAGAGACTTTCTATTGTCATCCAGGCAGTAGTTCCTAATGCGATGGGTGGGGCCTAGTTACCTTGTGACAGCACTTAATATTAACATGACAGATAAAAATATCCAGATGCGTTTTACCTTTTAAAGAAAGTTTTTTAATCGAGCAGCTACAGTAGCAGATGTAAAACTGTGCTTGAGTTCATATCGATGTGGTAGACAAGTATACTCAGTAAAAGGACTCTTGGGCCGATATACGCACTTGATTTGGTGTATAGTTAATAAAGACATTTAATAACCGATCACTTGACCTAATACCGTAATGTTCAAAGTCATAAGGAGTAAAGAGACAGTAGAGACAGAGCTGCACTTCCTCACTCAATGTACCAAGTACCACCATCATTCCCAACTTTAACTCCCTCCCAGACCCTGACAAACTGCCCCACCTACTGGGGGAGCACAGAGAGAGCTGCACACTAGCAGCACTCTACACACACACCTGCCACCAGGTAAGGGACAGTGGGTGACCATGTCTCACACACAGTGGCTTAACTAAGAGCTCATGGGCCCCAGTGCAAAAAAAAAAATTGGGCCCCCTCAACAAATTTCATGTAGATAAGCCTGAGCCCAAGGACGTCAGAGAGATTTCTGAATGTTGTTGATGAAACGGTTTATTCTTTGAATAGTGGAGCTTCTTACCTTGTTTTTAATGATTAAGAATATAAGGAAACATATATTTAATATTGGTTTTGATCTTCCCCTTCACACCAGTGGCGTTTCTTTTACTTAATGAAAATATTGTAATATAATAATGACCTGGCGAGTGCAGCCAATGGGTGGGCAGTGTGGTGGGGGGTTAAGTTCATGTTGTGGAATGTCGTCATCACATTGCTGGTCCTGTTTTCTTTGGCTTTTTCCATTTTTGAAGTTGCTGCATTTTTACTAAAATATTGTACTGAAGTACACACAATCAAATGTGCACACCAGCAGGGTGGCACACTGCAACATGGGTCCTGGGTGTGAACCTTTCCTTACTTACTTGCTTACTCAGTTACTTACTCACATACAAAAAGGGGAGGGCTCTAAATTGCCTCTTTATATACACCGATCAGCCATAACATTAAAACCACCACCTTGTTTCTACACTTACGGTGTGTTCGAAAACCTAGGGAGCTGCCTTGCTGTCTTACTGTCTACATAGGCAGCTGCCTCAGTAAAGAGGATTCTAATAAGTCAATGACTTATAAGTCAGGTTATTCGAACGCACTACTTAGATAGCGATTCCATCAGGTTTTGCATTTCGCGTTTAGCATTTAGCATCTTGCCACTAAAACCAATAAACTGAGGTAGCACAGCACGCTAACGTCAATATAACATCTTCCTTCATGTACCGATAATGGTTAAATTTCCTGACAAGCCCGAACTTGCAAATAAAAACACTCGGTACAAGTTTATACAAGTTAAAAATAAGTAATATTTTATTTACGTTTGATAATAACTCCATTTGTTTCTCCGCCCTGTCAGCCATGTTTATTTTTCGGTGAGAGAAGAGCACCCGACCCGCAATGAATGCTGGGATTGCCTTGATCACCAAGGCAGCGTCTGATGCTCACTCGTTCTTAAGCCAAAATAACATTGAAATATTAAGATGCCTCAGTAGTGAGGATTTTAAGGCATCTAGGATTTCAAACAGCCTCCTTCTCGGGAGCGCGCACAGGATGACGTAAAATGCTGTCTATGTAGAGAGCTCCCTAGCTTTTCGAACACACCCTTACTGTCCATTTTATCAGCTCTACTTACCATATAGAAACACTTTGTAGTTCTACAATTACTTACTGTAGTTCACCTGTTTCTCTGCATGCTTTGTTAGCCCCCTTTCATGCTGTTCTTCAATGGTCAGGACTCTCCCAGGACCACTACAGAGCAGGTATTATTTGGGTGGTGGATCATTCTCAGCACTGCAGTGACAATGATATGGTGGTGGTGTGTTAGTGTGTGTTGTGCTGGTATGAGTGGATCAGACACAGCAGCGCTGCTGGAATTTTTAAATACCGTGTCCACTCACTGTTTTCATTAGACACTCCTACCTAGTTGGTCCAACTTGTAGATGTAAAGTCAGAGACGATCACTCATCTATTGCTGCTGTTTGAGTTGGTCATCTTCTAGACCTTCATCAGTGGTCACAGGACGCTGCCCATGGGGCGCTGTTGGCTGAATATTTTTTTGGTTGGTGGACTATTCTCAGTTCAGCAGGGACAGTGAGGTGTTTAAAAACTCCAGCAGCACTGCTGTGTCTTATCCACTCATACCAGCACAACACACACTAACACACCACCACCATGTCAGTGTCACTGTAGTGCTGAGAATGATCCACCACCCAAGTAATACCTGCTCTGTGGTGGTCCTGTGGGGGTCCTGACCATTGAAGAACAGCATGAAAGGGGGCTAACAAAGCATGTAGAGAAACAGATGGACTACAGTCAGTAATTGTAGAACTACAAAGTGCTTCTATATGGTAAGTGGAGCTGATAAAATGGACAGTGAGTGTAGAAACAAGGAGGTGGTTTTAATGTTATGGCTGATCAGTGTAATGTGCACTGCTCTCGAATGAACTGGCACCCTGTATTTTTGTATTTGTCTTTCATCCCGTATCTCTGAACACACTGCAACCCAAACCTGGATAAAGCAGTCACTAAGGATTTGTACTCGATAATTTATCACAAACATCTGATACTTCAAACTGCAAATAATTTAATAATTGACAAATTTAGTAACATTAAACAGAAACATTTTTAAAAGAAAATAAATATGAGATTTATGAATATTGAAAATTCAGTGTTTTGTCATAAAAGTTTAAATATGCAAACAATTTCTGAATAACATTTTCACACAGTTTGTAACTGAATTACAGAAATGATAGACAACAAAAACACCTGGATATTGATTATACTATATTAAAATTGTATAAAACTATTATATTTTAAGTATGGCTTGAGTACAGCTTTTGAGCACATTCACGTATGTTCCTCAGAAGATAGTGAAGTTCAACTCTTTCAGCCGATGCTGAGACACTGCATCTGATGTTCTGCAAATGAAATATACAGTAATGTTCAACAGTTAGATGAGATAACCTAAAATTATTAAAAGTATTTACTGGAATGACTGGTATGTAAAAATTGAGTTTAAATATTTCAGTGTTCCATTTTCAATATTTTAAAAAGAATGTTTAATCTTACTGTGCCTGTAGTTAAAACACTACATGTTTAAATCAACCAATCAATCAATAAATAATGGAACAAATTACTTAACTAAAGATATTATTAAACAAGTAATAACTTTTTCATTTTTGTGTCACCTGTACTCCACAAATATGTGATTAATCCTGTTTTTGATGGTTCTTGAATTTTACTGCACATACTGTACCTTGTAAAATAGATTGCTTTCTCATGTACTTTTTACTTATGGGCGCTTGTTTGTGCAGCTGACTTTGTGTAGGACTTAAACTTATTTTTAAGTTGTTTTGCATGACATTTCTGACATCTGACTACACCAGTGTAATACAGGCAGTAATACTCAGTTTAATAGGTGCATTCATAGCCTGTGCCAGTATATCACCTTTTACATCACATTTTTTTAAATAATAATAATATTAATACTACTACTACTAATACTAATAATACTAATAATAATATGAATACTACTTCTAATGGTACTACTAATACTACTAATAATAATTACATTAATACTACTGCTACTACTACTACTACTACTACTAATAATAATAATATTAATACTATTACTACTAATAATAATAACAATAACAGTATTAATATTACTACTACTACTACTACTACTACTACTACTACCAATAATAATAATAATAATAATAATATTAAAACTACTACTAATAATAATAATAATAATAACAACACTAATAATAATAATAATAATACTAATACTACTAATAATAATAATAATAACAACACTAATAATAATAATAATAATACTAATACTAATAATAATAATACTAATACTACTACTAATAATAATAATACTACTACTAATAATAATAATACTAATAATATTAATACTACTACTACTACTACTACTACTAATAATAATAATAATAATAATAATATTAATACTACTAATAATACTACTACTAATAATAATAATAATAATAATATTAATACTACTACTACTAATAATAATATTAATACTACTACTAATAATAATATTAATAATACTACTTCTACTACTTCTACTACTACTACTACTACTACTACTACTACTAATAATAATAATAATAATAATAATAATAATAATAATAATAATAATAATAATAATAATAATAATAATAATAATAACAATAATAATAATAATAATAATAATAATAATGCCCACAAAGTTGAATTAGTTCATCTGGACACAAACTTTGGTGTGGAGAGTTTTGTCACTCGTCCAAGTCTGAATAATAGATATAATAATAACACAATAAATGTATGAAGTACTTGTACACATTTGTAAAGGTTTTTTTGCTTAAAGACGTAAGTGTTCTAATAACTAAGTAATAACCTAAGTAATTCTAAGGATTAACGGAAGTTCTGCAAAAGCTAAATCATTAAGAGCTTTAAAGGTTATTAGACGGACTGTTTTCTATCAAAATTTGACAGCCAGCATTAATGTCAGATTGTGACATACCCCATTAAATAGATAAACTAAAGTCATTAGCTGTGCAGTGTAGTCACTCACTCTGGTGTAGGCCACCAGCCTCCTGGGCAGCAGCCACTGTTCTTCGCTTAGACCAAGTTCTTCTGCGTTATATGCTGACAGAACTTCTCCTGCTTTGCAAAATGTTTCACACTAGAATAATAGCATATTGTAGAATTAGATACATGCATGTTATGATGAAAATGTTAAGTACAATTTGAAAATGTATTGTATTTGTTAGAAAGTTGATAAATGGATAAAACGTACAGTGCATATTTGAGCTGATATCACTTTCGGAACAAACATCTGGAAAAGAAAAACAACAACATAAGTGACATGAATGATTTAATTCTCTATTATACAATTATTTAGCATTAGGTGTTAACACCTGAATTAATAAACTAATAAACAACAAAAGGTACCTTTGCTCTTACAGTGACGTTTACACCATCTATGATTTCACCTAAAATCGTTAGCTGAAGCTTGTCTAGTTTCTTTGTGGATTCTACACAACCTGCTGCAGTAACAACATGAATCACAGCGAGAAGCAGGATAGGATTCATTGTCTTCCTAGTTTCAATCTGACTGTCAGCTCTCAAAGTGTAGAGGGTTTAGTGCAGTGTTTGTGTCTTTCTGTCTTTGTATTTTTATAGTGTTGTGATTGAATGGGACTTGCCCATTGTCTGAGAATCAGACCACTCATCTTGATTGAGATGTTATTGATAGCACGTCAATGACAAACTTCTGTGAATCCAACCTCAGCTTTGGATTTCCTGAGGAAATACATCCTCAAAAAGATTTATTGCAGAGGCTTCCTTTATTGCTTAGAGCTGAACACAGTAAATAGTCAATTAAATTACTTTTGTTTTTAATTTGTGAATATACAATACATAGGACTATATTCACTTCACAGACATTTTGCATTAAAGTCTGTGTTCAGGGATCTATACAATGAAAGAGGCCACTGATTTGGATTAATGTACATTTTCAGAAGCCCAAACAACCTTAGATGGGCAATTCAAAATAAAACTCTAATGCATTAGTATTCTGGTTGTCAGGAGTAGCCTTGACTGTCTTAGATAGAAATGTATTAAAACAACGTTTATACAATGTTAACATGGTAATATACACTGACCAGGCATAACATTATTACCACTGACAGGTGAAGTGAATAACACTGATTATCTCTTATTCACGGCACCTGTTAGTAGGTGGGATATATTTGGCAGCAAGTGAACATTTTATCCTCAAAATTGATGTGTTAGAAGCAGGAAAATGGGCAAGCGTAAGGATTTCAGCTAGTTTGACAAGGGCCAAATTGTGATGGCTAGACGACTGGGTCAGAGCATCTCCAAAACTGCAGCTCTTGTGGGGTCTTCAGCATCTATCAAAAGTGGTCCAAGGAAGGAACAGTGGTAAACCAGCGACAGGGTCATGGGCGGCCAAGGCTCACTGATGCATATGGGGAGCGAAGGCTGGCCCGTGTGGTCTGATCGAACAGACGAGCTACTGTAGCTCAAATTGCTGAAGAAGTTAATGCTGGTTCTGATAGAAAGGTGTCAGAATGTGACATCACGTGGATGGCCGGGTGTGTGTGCGTCGCTTACCTGGGGAACACATGGCACCAGGATGCACTATGGGAAGAAGGCAAGCCGGCAGAGGCAGTGTGATGCGTTGGGCAATGTTCTGCTGAGAAACCTTGGGTCCTGCCATTCTTGTGGACACGTACCACCTACCTGGCTGTGCCCTCTTTCAGCAGGATAATGCACCCTGCCAAAAAGCAAAAATGGTTCAGGAATGGTTTGAGGAGCACAACAACGAGTTTGAGGTGTTGACTTGGCCTCCAAATTCCCCAGATCTCAATCCAATCGAGCATCTGTGGGATGTGTTGGACAAACAAGTTAGATCCATGGAGGCCCCACCTCACAACTTACAGGAGTTTAAGTATCTGCTGCTAACATCTTGGGTCCAGATACCACAGCACACCTTCAGGGGTCTAGTGGAGTCCATGCTTGAATGAGTCAGGGCTGCAAAAGGGGGACACAATATGAGGAAGGTGGTCATAATGTTATGCCTGATTGGTGTATATTGACTAGGGCAAAATCTGTTGGACGGGCATCATGCATATATTTCTGTATATATTTTTTTTCTTTTATATTTTTATCTTTATATTTGTCTTTAAAATTACATCTGCGTGTCCTTACTTTAAAGGTTATCGTTCCACAACTCACATGCTAGATCATGGATTAAGATAGGGTTTTCTAGATCAGCACTGATTAGAGAATTCTCAGAGATGGCCATTAAAACAATATACACAATTTTATCATCATAATAAATGCTGTTCAGCTCAACAGGTCACATGTATACTTTTTCCTCTGGCCATTGCCTATCCTTGGATTCTTACTCTTGTGGTTCATGTGTTACAAACCAAGCATGCCACCATGCCTGACTTGTATGCTGTGCAAATATGCTAGATAGCAAAGTTAGGGTTTTGGTATTTCGCTGAGCTGTTACTGGAAGAGCCACACCAGGGCTTTGCATCAGATGCAGTAATGCGCTGGACCGCAATGCACAACCTCACGCATGATAAGTCAGCATTATTACTACAAGACTCATCAATTTTTTACATTTTTTCAGCTTATTTTACCAATGTTACATGCAACCAGTAATAAGCACAACAGACAATCATATTACATCTTTATCATTATAGCACAGTAAATCAGATAAATGAGGTAAGAGATGAGCATGAGTGATAAAAACTAGTCTAAGCTAATTTATTTATTGTTTTTTCTATTTTTATTTATGCATTTTCTTCCAATTTAGTGTAGACAATTTGTCTTCCGCTGCTGGGGGATCCCTGATTGCAGTCGAGGTGGACATATTGCTGCTCACACCTCCTCCGACCCATGCGCAGCTCTTAGTGGAACCCTTCTTTACCAATCCACTCTGCACAGGCGTCTCTCTATCTGCCAATCAGGGTCCTTACACAGCTTTTGAAGACCTCACCCACATAGTCTGGTCATCCCACCCTAGCAGAGACGTGTCTGCTGCAGGCACTGCCAATTATGCCCTAAATTATGCCTAAATAATTGATTAATTTAGATCTCTTTTTTGTTAATTCACTTTGTATTTTGTTAATTGACAAAGAAACTATTAACACTTCTATTTTGAGAGCATATTTACTTTGCAGCATACATTTTGTATCTCCACTTTACCTAACTTACATTTCTTTGGATTATGCAGACACAAGAACAATACGCAAACACTACACAGAAAGAACCTGAATTGCCCCACCTGGGAATCAAACCCAGGACCTTGTCACTGTGAGACATCAGCACTACCCACTAAGCCACCATTCCACCCTTTTTGTTTGTTTGTTTGTTTATTAGGATTTTAACGTCATGTTTTACACTTTGGTTATATTCATGACAGGAACGGTAGTTACTCATTACACAAGGTTCATCAGTTCACAAGGTTGTATCGAACACAGTCATGGACAATTTAGTGTCTCCAATTCACCTCACCTGCATGTCTTTGGACTGTGGGAGGAAACCGGAGCACCCGGAGTAAACCCACGCAGACACGGGAAGAACATGCAAACTCCACACAGAAAGGATCCGGACCTCCCCACCTGGGAATCAAACCCAGGACCTTGTCACTGTGAGACAGCACTACCCACTAAGCGACCATGCCGCCCTTTATATGAGATAAAATGGGCAATTACTTTGACTGATATGCAAGCCAGATAACTTTGTTTCTGAAAACAAAATGTACATCTACTTTTACAGCATTTAGTAGACACTTTTATCCAAAGCGACTTATAATCCTGTGACAGTGTACAGTCTGAGCAATTGAGGGCTAAAGGCCTTGCTCAAGGGCCCAGCAGTGGCAACCCGGCAGTGGTGGGGCTTGAACCAGCGACTTTTCGATTGCTAGTCCAGTAACTCTAGACTACAACTGCCCTAAAGTTAGTGAGAATTAAATTACCTTATACACATTTTGTTATGTGTATGCTAGCCCACCACCACATTTTACTGTCAGCGATGCTATCGAACAGCCAAGCTTCTACACAGACATAATTAGATATGTCTCAAGAGGAGAGGGCTAAAACCCTGCAATGGATTAGTGTTCTGTCCAGGGTATTGATTCCTTGTGTCAAGTTTCCAATGAAGCCAGGCCCACCACAATCCCTACCAGAATGAAGCAGTTGTGTTATGATCCTAAATATTAAATGGAATAAAATGCAATAACAGAGACAGTCAAACATAGTACAAATACCTTTTCTACATAATTGTACTACATAGTTTTATAGACCACCGTTACTACACCAACCAGGCATAACATTATGACCACTGACAGGCGAGGTGAATAACACTGATTATCTCTTCATCACGGCACCTGTTAGTGGGTGGGATATATCAGGCAGCAAGTGAACATTTTATCCTCAAACTTGATGTGTTAGAAGCAGGAAAAATGGTTTGAGGATTTGAGCGAGTTTGACAAGGGCCAAATTGTGATGACTAGACGACTGGGTCAGGGCATTTCCAAACTGCAGCTCTTGTGGGGTGTTCCCGGTCTGCAGTGGTCAGTATCTATCAAAAGTGGTCCAAGGAAGGAACAGTGGTAAACCGGCGACAAGGTCATGGGCGGCCAAGGCTCACTGATGCATGAGGGTAGAGAAGGCTGGCCCGTGTGGTCCAATCCAACAGACGAGTTACTGTAGCTTAAATTGCTGACGAAGTTAATGATGGTTCTGATAGAAAGGTGTCAGAATACACAGTGCATTGCAGTTGCAAAAGGGGGACTGACACAATATTATGAAGGTATAATGATGTTATGCCTGATCGGTGTATATTCACAAGTTCTGAATGCATTATATAAGCAGATGTTTTAGTAAGAATGTTTTAATGACATTTATTTTTTAATCTTCTGCAAAGCTTCTGGTGGAACTCCATAATTGGTGGCATGTGGTTAAATTATATTTGACGTGTAATCTTTACATCTCAATCAAGATAATGGGAGGCACACAGACCAAGGTGATAAGTTGTTGTTGCATTCACATCCTTTCTCAAAGTCATAGACCATTGAACGTGGAGAGCTGACAACTGAACCAGCAGCCAAATCATGAAGAATTTCATGCTCTTTCTTCTAACCATCACTGTGGTCAATGCTGCACCTCATGCAGATTCCACAAAGAAAAATAACATGGAGCAAATGATCTTACAAGAAATCATAACAAGTGTGAAGAATGTGGAATCCCATCTAAAAGCAAAGGTAAGATATAATAATTATTGCTTTCGTTCATTCAATGAAAGATTTCAACTCAAGTCCAATTAATGGCATATTCTTTTAGATCTTCGTTCCAGAAGTGATAACAACTGCACACTGCACTGTAAGTGTCAGAAAAACGCATCACTTTTGTAAAATTTCACATCACTGATTTAGTACTAAATATAACACTATGTTGTACCCAATTCCAGCCTAAACACTTCTGCAAAGCAGGAAATGTTATATCAGCTTATGGTGCAGCAGAACTCGGATTAAAGGAAGAACAGTGGTTGCTGCCCAGACAGGTGATTGCCTACACCCGGGTAAGTTAATATACTGTATAAATAAACCCTTTCTTTAATAATTAGCATAATCCCCTTAAATTGTTATACATTACAGCCTACTGACACTAAAAAGCCTTATAAGAAACTATACGCATTACTGCATTTTTGCCTCTCATATTGTAACATTTGGATTGAGGAAAGCCTTCAGAATTATTTACATATGATGACTAAAAAGAACTTACATCAATAAGGCATAACATTATGACCACCTTCATAATATTGTGTTGGTCCTGCAACTGTGATGCACTGTGTATTCTGACACCTTTCTATCAGAACCAGCATTAACTTCTTCAGCAGTTTGAGCTACAGTAGCTCGTCTGTTGGATCGGACCACACGGGCCAGCCTTCGCTCCCCACGTGCATCAATGAGCCTTGGCCACCCATGACCCTGTCGCTGGTTTACCACTGTTCCTTCCTTGGACCACTTTTGATAGATACTGACCACTGCAGACTGGGAACACCGCACAAGAGCTGCAGTTTTGGAAATGCTCTGACCCAGTCGTCTAGCCATCACAATTTGGCCCTTGTCAAACTCGCTCAGTCCTCACGCTTGCCCATTTTTTCTGCTTCTAACAACTGTTTCTAACTGAGGATAAAATGTTCACTTGCTGCCAGTGGTCATGATGTTATGCCTGGTTGGTGTATTTTTAAATGTTTTAAATGGCATGCAACCCTGTATGTTACTATATTGTATTTACATATACACAACTTACCATACACATGTTTTATCTGCAGAACATTCACTGTGAGGACTCATCAGCTGACATCAAAGTTGAAATAAAGCAACTTCTGCATAACATAGATAACTGTGCTAAGCAGGTGTATGCTAAAAATGGCATTTAAATGTACTACGATTTACTGGTCATCATTTGACAGTTTAGACAATTTTATGTTCAGATGTTAACAGTTACGAACCTTTTTACGGTAGCTCTATGTTATGGCAGTCTTCATATTTCAAAGATGTTTTTTGTATTAAATGAATAATTAAAACAAATGTCCAAACATTTTTTATGAATTAAAGTTTTTTCACATCTTTATTGTGGGTTTTCTGAAAAAAATTGGGTTGAAAATACGAGGTTTCTTCAAAAAGATTCCACACTTTTTTAAGCTCTCTATATTAAGTACTTCAAAAATAAATGACATCACTTTTCTACATGGTCACCTTCCCATGCATTTTCCCAGTGTCGTACTTTTTAATGGCATCAGCATTGGTTGAGTGCGTAGCCATTGATGCACTGCTGCTTTCACATCATCATCGCATGAAAATCTTCTTCTCCTTAAAGCTTCTTTGAGCGTCCAAAAAGGTGGAAATCAGATAAGAAAAGATAAGATTCCTTTATTGATCCCCATGGGGAAATTCAAGCGTTACAGCAGCTCCAGTACAGTGTAGGTACAGTAAATAGAGTAAATAAAATAGAGTAGAATAAAATAAAAATAAGGTGGCACTAAATCCAGACTGTAAGCTCTATCTCAGTCTCTCAGACACGACTACTTACAATTACTACAATAACAATTACTACATAACAATAAAACCACCTCCTTGTTTCTACACTTGTTTTTTACACTCACTGCAGTGCTGAGAATCATCCACCACCTAAATAATACCTGCTCTTTAGTGGTCATGACCATTGAAGAACAGGGTGAAAGCAAGTTAAAGAAGTATGTAGAGAAATAGATGAACTACAGTCAGTAATTGTAGAACTACACAGTGCTTCTATATAGTAAGTGGAGCTGATAAAATGGACAGTGAGTGTAGAAACAAGGAGATGGTTTTAATGTTATGGCTGATCGGTGTAGCTGGTAAACATTCACAGCTTGTTCGACTACACACAAAAGTACAGAGAACAGTAGTCTTTCACCAAGGTCTTAACCTATGATGTGAGGTAATCATAACTAATTAAAAACATAGATTTAGAAGATACTTCAAAATCAGCAGCTTAAAACCAGATTAAAGTTAATTGCTACTCACATGGACAGAAGCGAGTGTATTTTTTAAACATCCTTTAATGTCATGTCAACAAATAATTAATTTACTCTGAAATTTTATCTAAAATGTTCCTTCCTTTTGTATTTTGTTAAATATTTACAGAAAAATATGTTACTGTAAAAAAGCATTATAGAAATACATTTCAAAATACACACCTTATTTTTAGAAATGCTGTGCATGCAAATTTGGAAAATGCAACAAGAAAAGAATCAGTAATTTCTTAACATCTTTATTAACTGACAAAAGTACAAACACATTACTGTCAATGTTTTATCTGACCAATGTGATTGTATTTTGTAAATATAACTAATTTTGTTCTGAAGTGGTCATTTGAAAGATGCTGGTTCAAACTCTATATCACCCAGGTTGCCATTGTTGGTCCTTTGTATGAGGTCACAAGTGCTTAATGTTAAAATTGTATTTTCAGTGGTACAAGATGAATGGGGTGGCACAGTGGCTCAGTGGGTAGCACTGTCGCCTCACAGCAAGAAGGTACAGGGTTCGATCCCCAGGTGGGGCGGTTCGGGTCTTTCTGTGTGGAGTTTGCATGTTCTCCCCGTGTCTGCATCTGTTTCCTCCAGGAGCTCCGGTTTCCTCCCACAGTCCAAAAACCTTAAAGTGAGGTGAATTGGAGATATAAAATTGTCCATAACTGTGTTTGACATTAAACTTGTAAACTGATGAATCTTGTGTGACCAGTAACTATGGTCATGATGGTTTCTGTCATGAATGTAACCAAAGTGTAAAACATGATGTTAAAATCCAATTTTATTTACTACTCCAGATGTCCTAGACTTTATGATCATCTCATCTTACACATTTCCTGTCATAATGATAATTATCTTTAGCGTTTTAGAAGAAGCTATGCATCAAAGTTTTTATTTCTATGATAAAGACAAAGCCAATGTGTTACAAGGAATATCACCTAAAAGAAATGTACTGTATATTATTATTATATTATAAGAAATGTATATTATTATTATTATATTATAAGAAATGTATGTTATTCTTAATCTAAGAACTTTACAGGACAGTCATAATATGCTTATATATGCTTATAATCAGAGGTGGAAAGAGTACTAAAATATTGTACTCAAGTAAAATTACTATTACTTTAATGATTTTTTACTTAAGTACGAGTAAAATTACTAGTCTAAAAATCTACTCAAGTAAAAAGTAAAAAGTAACTCATTTAAAATGTACTCAGAGTAAACGTTACTTAGTTACTTTTTTAACAGAAGGAGGGCGTGTCTCTTCTGTGTAATACAAACAGGACAAGTGGATATATCTCACAATAGTTGTTTTTAATTTAAATATAATAGAAAAAAACATGTTGATACAACATTTAAAACATGTGGGATGTGTAATGTGTTATTTTAGTACAGACCATCCCATAAAACGTTTTCAAACTGTATAAACACTGAAGTTGGCATTATCTGTGGATTCTATAGATCAGCCTTCTTTTCATCACTAACAAATACCAAACAGTCATACTGCAAATCTCATAACTCAAAACAAGTCAAGGTTACAGGTGTTGTGACTTCCACTAAATGACCCAAAGAAAACCTTCAAGATGTAAGACAAAACTTTGCCATTCTTTGGCATCAGACTATGTTGTCAAATAACGAAACATCAAACTCCAAACATGTTAAACTTTTAAAAATCTCAGCGGGTTTTTTTTACTCAGTAACGGATGTTATTTAAAATGTAGCAAATTACAATTCTTAATACAAAACATACTTAAGTAAAAGTAAAATTAGTGGTTGTAAGTACACAAAAAAAACTACTCAATTACAGTAACGTGAGTAAATGTAATTTGTTACTTTCCACCTCTGCTTATAATTGTTGAATGTGTCATGTTTGTTCTAAAATGCACTCTAAGACCAAGCTTATAACTTTAAAACAGGTTGTATAAGTGTACACCATGCTGCAGTTATAACATACGTAGATGCAATTATTAATTTTGCTTGTATCTGCCCTGTGTAAGAAGTGTACAGGGGTGTGGAATTCCATCCAAAATACCCCTGTGATCCATCAGCACCCTCTGCTCTCTAGGGAAGAGAAACCAACTCCCTATCACCATGGAGTAAAATTTAAAAAGAAAAAATCTTTAATTTGAGCATCAGACAGTCCACCCAGGACCTCTGATCACCATTTTCTTTTGACTCAACCTCTGGCTGATTCTGTATTTAATCTCCCACTATCACAAAATGACCAAGGGGAACTTCAGAGACTTTGGTGTCTCATCAGCCTGGATCTCTAGCAGCTCAAATCTAGTCTCTTATAGGGATTTAATCTTGCACCATCTTAAAAAGAGGATGCTAAGATGATCTGCACTGAAAACCACAATTCTTCCACATTACTTTTTATTTGGTGTCTACCATTATATATTCCTGTATGTATTTCATATTGCTCATCATTAAAGTGTGTATGTTTTACTTGTGTGACACAAATACGTTCTACAAACAAGTCCAATTTGCCTCATTTTGAGATATTTTGTGTTTATACCTGGTGTCACTTTTAATAATAATAATAATAATAATAAGTGCCCAGGTGCTAGCACACCAGCACAGAGATTCTGAACTCCTTGGTTCAAAACTCGGCATTGCCACCGGTCGGCTGGACACCATCTAGTGGGCATAATTGGCAGTGCCTGCAGGGAGGGATTATGGAATATGTGGGCGGGATCTTCAAACGCTGTGTAAGGACCCTGATTAGCGGATAGAGGTGCCTGTGCAGAGTGGTGGAAAAGGGTTCTGTTAAGGGCTGCACGCAAGTTAGAGGAGGTGTGAGCAGCAATATACCCTCCTCAACTGCAAAAATCAGGGATCCCCCAGCAGCGGAAGACAGATTGACTATGCTAAATTGGGAGAAATGGGAGAAAAATGCATAAAATATATTATTAATAATAATAATAATAGTGGGGTTATTGGGTGGCACAGCGGCCTATTATGCTAACCCACCACCACTGAGATCTGACTTCAAATGTGAGCAATGCTGTTGGCTAACCAGGCATCAACACAGACATGACTGGCAATGTCTAAGGCGGGATGGCTGAAGTACTGTGATTGAGTGGTGCCTTGTGTTTACAGGTGAATCTGACCTAGCCACAACCCTGACCTGGACAAAGGTCAGGTCAGGATTTTCAAAATATTAATAATACTACAGTAGACCCTTGAGTTATGAACTGTTTACCATATGAACATTTTGGGTTACAAGCAATCTTTTTCAACTTGACGTACGAACAAATTTCGGATTACGAAACACGTGACGTCATGAACAAGTTGACTTCGATCGTCTCTCTACATATATACAGTGAGCGAACATTCGGACAGCGGACAGTGTTTTTTTCGGTGTTTTCTTTATATTTCGTAAAATTCTATATTACAATGGCCAAAACGAAGCTGCAAAGAAAGCGTTGTTGTGTTGTATAATTACTCCTGTCAGTAGGTGTCACGGTGTATCTTGAATTCGGCTCAGTAAAGTATACTTTCTTTCGTGCAATTACACCTACAAAATACAATACTATTGAAATAAAGAAGGAAATAATAGAGAAATATGAGAGTTATTGTTGTTTCTGGTAGATACATTTTATAAAAAAGAAGGAAATGTATTACAGAGTATAATACAGCACACATACTGTACTGTAATGTGGTGTGTTTTATGTACAGTACTACGTGTATTGTTGTTTATTATTGTTTATTACAGAAATGTTTATTCTATAATTTAAGATTTAAGGGTAAATATACTTGTACTTATAACAAAAAAGACAATTAAAGACATTAGAAAGGTTAGGTAAGGGGGTGGTTTGGGAGGTCTGGCACGGATTAATTCTATTTACATTATTTCTTGTGGGAAAAATAGGAATTTAAAAATATAAAATAACAAACATTTTGACTTAAGAACAGCCCTTCGGAACCAATTAAATTCGTAAGTCAAGGGTCCACTGTAATAATAATAAATTAAAAAAAAAACTGGACTTGCTATTCATGATTCTCTCTTTATGGAGCACAAAGTGGCAGTTGTAGCCTAGCGGTTAAGGTACTGGACTAGTAAGCAGAAGGTCGCAGAACCCCACCACTGTCAGGTTGCAACTGTTGGGCCCTTGAGCAAGGCCCTTAACTCTCAATTGCTTAGACTGTAAGTCACTTTGGATAAAAGTGTATGATGAAAATGTAATGTAAATTTGCTTGTACATGGATGGCCTAAATAAAGTCCATTCTGCCTATTACTCAACCATTGTAAAAGGCAATTGTTTTTGGTCCCAAAGCACTGGTCTCTAACTTTTCTTGGTTTCTGTGAATGTGAGTAATGTACCTGTAAAAATAATTAAAAACTTAAGTGTAATTTTTGACTCGTCACTTTCCTTTGAGCCTCACATCAAGTTTTCACTAGGACTTCCTGCTATACTTGCACAATATCACACACTTTCGCTCTGTGCTCATTGATGACGACACTAAAATGTTTCTATATGCATTCGTCTTGTCACGTCCCTTTTTAAGTCTTTCCACTAAGCTACTAAACCACATTGATATTTACACGTTTATTTATTTTGTTTGCATTAAAACAACATGAAAAAAGTCAAGTCTGATATTCCACACACTCACTGACTTTCTTAACCGCTTATCCAATTAGGGTCGCGGGGGGTGCTGAAGCCTATCCCAGCTTTTTTTCAATGGGCGCAAGGCACACAGTAACACCCTGGACAGGTGGACAGCCAGTCCATTGCAGGGCAGACACACATACACACACATACACACACCCATTCACCCATATGGCAGTTCAGTGTCTCCATTTAACCTGACTACATGTTTTTGGACTGTGGGAGGAAACCAAAGCTCCCGGAGGAAACCCACGCAGATATGGGGAGAACATGCAAACTCCGCACAGAAAGGACCCAGACCACCCCGCCTGGGGATCAAACCCAGGACCTTCTTGCTCTGAGGCTACCCATCGAGCCACACAGAACTCCAGAAATGGACTGGACACGATTACTGGCACCCTTAACTTAATAAAGCAATAAGCCACGAGAGATTTTATCACGGGGAAGGATGTGTTGGCACGACGCGAAGCGTCGGTCAACATAAAATGTAATAAAATACAACAATGTTCAATTTACAAATGTTTTATTTACAAAAACACTTAAAAAAAGCATTCTTCTGCAAAATCAGGTAGTACGTTAACAGTGTTTCTAGGCAACATGAGGGCAAACATAACAGTCGCAATAAACATTTCTCCACAAACACTATTACTCTATTTCTTGGATGAAACATGGTTTAATGATTAGGATTACTGTTTATATTAATCTGGACATTTCCATGTATAGTACATGACTTAAAATAGTGTTCAACCAAGTTTGTACTTTTTCTTTTCAGTGGCGTATTAATATGGAATGATGTGAGGTGGTCATAGGTGTGTGTATATCGGGGATTTTACAACGGCTTCGAACGCGGCTCAGCCAACCAGATTTTAGGACCGGAACTATCCGTTTTATAATATTTGATTGCACAGCCTTAGTTAACTTTAATCAATCTCTACCTGTATTTAAAGGGTGACTTCCCCCATTTTCTATTTTAAGATCTCTCCACGAGTGTTCAATTACATGGATCTGGACTCATTGCTGCCCACTTCTGAAATCTCCAGCGCTTTTTTTTTTTTTTTGTAGCATTATTTACAATAGACATTGTCTCAAAGCAATTTTACAGACTCCGGGAGCGAAAACCAAACACCCCCTGTTGAGCAAGCCAAGGGCAACAGTGGCATGGAGAAACTCTCTTTAAATTAAATTAAAGAAACCTTAAGACTCAACAGGACCCCAAAGTCAAATTCATTTCAAATAGACCAAAAGACAGTGGAAATGTTCTGGTCAGTTGAGTCCACACTTCAGCTTGTTTTCATAAAAAAAGACCTTGAGTTTTCCATGCCAAAGACAACAAAAAACATCAACACTGTAAATTTCAGAATAAAAACAGCTGTTTCTTGAGGATTCCACTACTAGTAGTGCATGGGAACACAAAAGTTCACCAGGTTTGGAAAGGTGCTTTTAAAAGGGCACTAGTTAAAAAAGGGTACAAAAAATTTCAACTGATTTAACTATTCCGCTAAGAATGCTCAGAGCATTTTGAAGAAGTTGAAGGTGTATGGTACCATCAACACCTTGCCAATATCGGGCAATCCCTCCAAACTGAATGACCAAGCCAGGACGATATTGATCAGAGAAGCTAATAAAAAGTGAGATTTGTCGATTGGTCTCCACACATTCTCTATTCACATTTTCATGTACCTGTACTCTCTTACTTTAATGTGTGCAGCATGTGGTTTTGCATTGTCTTGTTGAAAAATGCATGGACGTCCCTGGAAAAGATGACGTCTTGAAGGCAGCATATGTTGCCCTAAGATCTCAATGTACTTTTCTGCATTAATGCTGCCATCACAGAAGTGTTAATGACTTTTACCAAGGGCACTGACACAGCCCCATACCATGACAGACCCTGGCTTTTGAACTTTTTGCTGATAACAGTCTGGATGGTCCTTTTCGTCTGTGGTTCGGAGCACATGGCGTCCATTTTTTCCAAAAAAAGACCTGGAATGCTGATTCATCTGACCACAATACACATTTCCACTGTGTGATGGTCCATCCTATATGCCTCCAAGCCCAGAGAAGCCGACGCCGCTTCTGGACATGGTTAACATAAGGCTTCTTTTTTGCATAGTAAAGTTTTAAGTGGCATTTGTGCATGTAACTCTGTATTGTCGTGCTTGATAAAGGTTTGCCAAAGTAATCCCTCACCCATGTGGTTATATCAGCTATTGTTGAGTGGCGGTTCTTAATGCAGTGCCGTCTTAGGGATCAGCTTAAGCTTGCACCCTTGGCCTTTACGCACTGAAATTCCTCCCGATTCCTTGAATCATAATGATATTATGCACTGTAGAGGGAGAAATATGCAAATCCCTTCCAATCTTTCTTTGAAAAATATAGTTTTTTTTACACATTTTAATACTTTTCTCATATAGTTGTTGACAAACTAGAGATCCTCTGACCATCTTTGATCCTAGATTTTCATGAATACTGCTTTTGTACCAAACCATGAATACATTATTATTACAAAAGTTTATGAGGCATAACATTATGACCACCTTGCTAATATTGTGTTGGTCCCCCTTTTGCCGCCATAACAGCCCTCCAGCCCTGACTCATCTTGGCATGGACTCCACTAGACCCCTGAAGGTGTGCTGTGGTATCTGGCACCAAGATATTAGCAGCAGATCCTTTAACTCCTGTAAGTTGTAAGGTGGGGCCTCCATGGATCGGACTTGTTTGTCCAGCACATCCCACAGATGCTCGATTGGATTGAGAGCTGGGGAATTTGGAGGCTAAGTCAACACCTCAAACTCATTGTTGTGCTCCTCGAATCATTCCTGAAGCATTTTTGCTTTGTGGCAGGGCGCATTATCCTGCTGAAAGAGGTCACAGCCATCAGGGAATACCGTTTCCATGAAAGAGTGTACATGGTCTGCAACAATGCTTAGGTAGGTGGTACGTGTCAAAGTAACATCCAGATGGATGGCAGGACACAAGGTTTCCCAGCAGAACATTGCCCAAAGCACCATACTGCCTCCGCCGGCTTAGTGCATCCTGGTGCCATGTGTTCCCCAGGTAAGCAACACACACGCACCCGGCCATCCACGTGATGTAAAAGAAAACGTGATTTATCAGACCAGGCCAACTTCATTAATTGCTCCGTGGTTCAGTTCCGATGCTCACGTGCCCATTGTTGGCACTTTCGACGACAGTGGTCAACATGGCCACCCTGACTGGTCTGCGGTTATGCAGCCCCATATGCAACAAACTGTGATGCACTGTGTATTCTAACATCTTTCTATCAGAACCAGCATTAACTTCTTCAGCAGTTTGAGCTACAGTAGCTCGTCAGGGGCGAGCCTTCGCTCCCCACGTGCATCAATGAGCCTTGGCTGCCCATGACCCTGTCGCTGGTTTACCACTTCCTTGGAACACTTTTGATAGATACTGACCACTGCAGACCGGGAACACCCCACAAGAGCTGCAGTTTTGGAGATGCTCTGACCCGTTCGTCTAGCCATCACAATTTGGTCCTTGTCAAACTCTATCAAATCCTTACCGCACCCATTTTTCCTGCTTCTAACATCAACTTTGAGGATGAAATGTTCACTTGCTGCCTAATATATCCCACCAACTAACAGGTGCCGTGATGAAGAGATAATCAGTGTTATTCACTTCACCTGTCAGTGGTCATAATGTTATGCCTAGTTGGTGTATAAACCTTATATATAGTATGTATATTATTGTTTACATATACAGTATATTATGGCTAACACATGTACAGTATATAATAATTAAATAGGTGTGTGGTGTGTCCACATACTTTTCACCATATAGATTTATTTTGGATGTTTGTCATAGACACCCCAAAAACCACCATATATGGTGGGTGGTTTACATCACAGAGGTTATCTTTTGCGGAACAAATGACACTGCAATCAAGATTATGAGAAGGGATTTTCAGACACAACCAGTAAGTCATGCACATCCTCTCTCAGCGCTATAAGAACAGTGTCAGCATCTAGCGCAACAACCTGACAACCAGACAAGAACCAGCCAAACCATGAAGGCCTTTGTGCTTTTTTTTCTGACCATCAGTGCTGTCAATATGGCAGCTCATACTACATCTCCTAATGCAGCATCAGCATCTACAGGACACAGTCTTCTCCACAGGATTATCAAAGATGCCAGTGTTAAGAGCAAGGAAAGAACAGACCTGTTTATTTTAAGAGAAATCATCAGAAATGCACAATTCCTGATAGAGGACCTCACAGATAACGTAAGATTTTAATTATTTTAATTAATTATAGAAAGCCTTGCAGATCTTTAGATTAGCTAATTGCTTAGTTTTATAAAATTACATTTGGACATATCTAATATCAGAATGACAAAATATTGATCTAATGTAAATGTTTTATTCTCTTAGGTTCTTCAGACACCAGTCCAAGATATTTTTAAAAATCAAATATGCACTGTAAGTAACATCATCATCACCTTTATCATCATTGTATTATCATGACTATTCCAATCACTTCAGGCAGCACTTACAAATTCTTATAAAGATCTTTTGTGTTTATGTTGGCTATTCTAGCATGAAAGGCTCTGTCAAGCAGGAAAAGTTCTGTCAGGTGAAGTACAGAAGAAAGGTTGGAACTGGAAACTACACAGGCAACTGAATGCCTACACTAAGGTACGTGCACATACAAGTACATAGATACACACACAAACAAAGGGCGCCAGTTAGTTGCTGGGTCACTACAAGCTAAAAGAAGCGCGTCAGTGTAAAGATGTATATATACACACTGATTAACCATAACATTAAAACCACCTCCTTATTATCCACTTTTTTAACCTGCTTTCACCCTGTTCTTCAATGGTCAGGACCCCTACAGGACCACCACAGAGCAGGTATTATTTAGGTGGTGGATCATTCTCAGCACTGCAGTGACACTGACATGGTGGTGGTGTGTTAGTGTGTGTTGTGCTGGTATGAGTGGATCAGACACAGCAGCGCTGCTGGAGTTTTAAAACACCGTCTCCACTCACTGTCCACTCTATTAGACACTCCTACCTAGTTGGTCCACCTTGTAGATGTAAAGTCAGAGACGATCGCTCATCTATTGGTGCTGTTTGAGTTGGTCATCTTCTAGACCTTCATCAGTGATCACAGGACGCTGCCCACAGGGTGCTGTTGGCTGGATATTTTCGGTTGGTGGACTATGCTTAGTCCAGCAGTGACAGTGAGGTGTTTAAAAACTCCATCTGTGCTGCTGTGTCTTATCCACTCATACCAGCACAACACACACTAACACACCACCACCATGTCAGTGTCACTGCAGTGTCGAGAATGATCCACCACCCAAATAATGCCTACTCTGTAGTGGTCCTGTGGCTGACAAAGCATGCAGAGAAACAGATGGACTACAGTCAGTAATTGTAGAACTACAAAGTGCTTCTATATGGTAAGTGGAGCTGATTAAATGGACAGTGAATGTAGAAACAAGGAGGTGGTTTTAATATTTAATTTAAGAGGTGGTTATATACAACCTTTTTATTCACTGCGGTCTGTGCACCAAAGCAAAGTATATTTCAGATTTCAAAGTTTTCTTCTTACCACCTCCATCCAAAATCCAGGACAGCCAGACTTACTTAGAATTGTTTTATACTAACCACAGAGCAGGGTAGGGTGCAGGCTGCTTATTTATACATCACACTTTACTTGTATTATAAAGTATTCTATACCATTCTATGCCATAGCAGTTAAGGTACTGGACTAGTAATTAAAGAGACGCTGGTTCAGGTCCCCCCAATTCTAGGTTGCCACTGTTGGGCTCTTGAGCAAGGCCCTTAACCCTCAATTGCTTAGACAATATACTGTCACAGTACTGTAAGTCGCTTTGGATAAATGCATCTGATAAATACTGAACATGTAAATGTAAATACCATTAAATATGTCACCTGTCTGTTGCACTGTACACTTTGTCAAAGTATTTATCCAATGAAAAGGGACAACTGGTTGGGTGGTGGACCATTCTTAGCACTGCAGTAATACAAACATGGTAGTGAGTGTATTAAAAGCAGCAGAATATCTCAGGTTTGTAAATTCCATACTAGTACACACTTTTAGCACATACTGTAGGTGCACACAAGCTATGTTCAATGTGTATGAACCCTCATGTAACCAATAAATAGTTTGAACAGGTTCTGTTACAATGAAGTTAGCTTTATTATTCTGGCATTGAGGTGTTTTATCTCCCAACAACACTGCTGCACCTAATACTCACATACTAGTATAAGACGAACTACTATCATTACCACGTTAGTGTCACTGCACTGCTGAGAATGGTCCATTCAAATAATAATTGAATGGTGGGTGACATTTGGAACCATTGTTTACCACCTAAATCATAACAAATAGCTTTTAAATCATGGCTTTAATTCATCTTTCAAGTTTTCATCAACTTTTTACTTTTATGTTGCATTAATAATAATTTAAGTGTATGTTTGTTTATTAGGATTATAACGTCATGTTTTACACTTTGGTCACATTCATGACAGGAACGGTAGTTACTCACACAAGTTTATATCGAACACAGTCATGGACAATTTTGTATCTCCAATTCACCTCACTTGCATGTCTTTGGACTGTGGGAGGAAACCGGAGCCCCCGGAGTAAACCCACACTGACATGGGGAGAACATGCAAACTCCACACAGAAAGGACCTGGACCGCCCCACCTGGGGATGAAACCCAGGACCTTCTTGCTGTGAGGCGACAGTGCTACGTACTTAGCCAAGGTGCCGCCCAATTTAAGTGTATGCATGTCTTAAATGGGCAGTCGTTATTATACAGTGTTCTACTTGCATTAACCTCTGAAGATGTGACTGCATGACAATACTGTTTCTCTAATGCTTCCTAATTCATGTCTCCTTAGCACCTCACTGCCTGCAGCGAATCTAAGAAAGTCAAAGTTCCACACATAGTTCCACTTTCTCAACTTCTGGATGGAATAAAGAAATGTGCCCAGAAGGAGTTCGCAAAGCCCCGCTGATTTGATTTTCCACTACCCTTCAAGATTAACTATAATTTTCTCTACCTGATATGCATAGTAGCATTGTATTAGTGTTTATTTATTAAAGATGCTTTTATTTATTGATAATTTATTGACATATTTATTAATAAAATATTTATAAAGAAAATGTAACGTGTTTTTATTTACAAAGCAATGTGTGGCGCCACAATAAAAAAATGGTTTACCTACCATTTTTGTTCCTTGATCAGCCAACACTAGTTAAAAGTGCACCATGACTTACTATATACAGTATCTGGAAATGCTTAGAACAGGGTTTGATTTTAAAGAGCGCTCCATTTAAACACAAATGGTAGACTTAATAGGAGCAAATCGGTCTAGATAGTAGCTTACTGGGAAAACTAATACCACTTTTCATGTGAAATAGCATTACAAATTTATCAAATCTGGATAAATCAGAATACATATTTCCAAAGCATAAGTTTACTACATTGACTAGAATGTACGAGGGATCTTCAAAAAGTTTCTGCACGTTTATATTTTGGTTGGAAACGGTGAGGGTGGGAGGAGTACTTATTGGTCATGTCTGAGAGACTGAGAGAGAGCTTGTAGTCCAGATTTAGCTCCATCTGATTTCTACCTTTTTGAACGCTCAAAGAAGCTTTAAGGGGAAGAAGATTTTCATTTGATGATGATGTGGAAGCAGCGGTGCATCAGTGGCTACACGCTCAACCAAAACCATTTTTTGCTGATGGCATTAAAAAGTTGGTACAATGCTAGAAAAAATGCATCAGAAGATGACCATAATGTGATATCATTTGTTTATGAAATCTGTAATAGTTAAAAAATTTATAATTTATAATGTAGTGATTTGTGCTTCTATATAAAGATAATGAAAACGTTTTGTAAATATAGATGTAAGTAAAGGGTTAATTAATATGTTGAATTAAAGAAACAATCAGTTAGAAAATATTTACCATCCATGCATGTGTGCTGATTTGACAGGGCACCAGATTACACAAATCTGATCTTTTAAAAAGTTGGGACAGTATGTGAAATGCTACTAAAAACAGCATCGTCTATGAGGTGTATTGCATATAAACAGTACAAAAATATAAGTACCATTGATTTTATAAATGTTGTTAAGCAAATATATGTTTATTCAGACTTTTATGCCTGCAATAAGTTAGGCATGTTTACCACTGTTACATTACCGTTCCCATTATTTACACTTTCATGATTGTTTAGACACTAATTGTTGCAGTTTTGCAAGTGGAATTTTGACAGCTGCTAAATATGGTGACCAATGTCTGATTCTCCTCTAATGCACAATACAGTTTTAAAGAGAGATCTGGACTGCTTGTTACATGTTGTTGTAGCATGTACAAAATGAGGTCTTTCCAGGAAAAGATGTTACCTTGATGTCTCTCTAAAATTGCAATATACACCTCTGTCTTAATGGCACCTTTAATCATACGCAAGTCACCCATACCCTCAGAAATCATGCCAGTTGTTGGCTTTTGAATATTTCACTGCTCAGTCAATGTCCATTTGTCCAAAAAACAAACTGAAACATGGACTCAAATGATCAAAGCACGTCTCCACTGTCTGTTGGTCCATGTGAGATGAGAACCAGAAAACTCCATGGTGTGGTGTTTCAGCAAAGAACTGATGCAGGGCTCTTTCTTTGTGTAAAAGTTTCATTTCTTAATGCAGGCATAGACTGTGTTAATTGACAACAGTTTTCTGAAGTATATTAATCACGGTAGAATCACAGTTCTTACACTGTGCAGAGAGATCATGAAGGATATGAACTGAGATTTCACTGATTTCCTTGAAACTTTTTACAGTATGTATTAGGTTTGACAGTAAAAGACCCAAATTATTTGCAATACTGCATTAACACTTCTCTGTGCCAATATAAACATAGACTTTAGACTAGTTAGTAAGTTTCTAAGCATTTAATGTCATTTTGGGCTTTTTTATGACCCACTGTTTCACTGTTGGAATTTTTCTTCTTGAATTGGCAACCTCGGCTGGCGCCCAAGACCACTGCTAGCCAATGAGGGACTAAATTAAGCTCATTAAATCAACGGTGTGCTAAATGGAGTGTGTATACAACGGCCAGGTATTTAAAAACTGTTGAACTATGCTTTTTATTTCTTTGTTGTCTTTTTCTTTCAGATGCCCCTGTTAGAAGTCACCACAGCGGATCATTCGTCTCCATTTTAACATGTCTTGAACATGTTTTTCTTTTACCCCCTCTTTAGTTATACTTAAGATTAAGCAATTAAACATGCAAATATGAAATAACCTTTAAATAATTTATTAAATTAGGGGTTATACATATAACAGCAGAGTATTGTAAACATTTTGAAATTAAATAAAGTTGACTACAGTGCATTTGTGTGTACTACTGATAAATGATGCTACAATGAATGAAACCGCATGCAGACATTCTCAAACGTTCCCACCAAACGAGGTCAGGAACACACAATACATACAGCATATACATCAAATAAAGACCTAAACACAACTGCAGACGTCAAGCTTCAAGCAAGTGATTCATATCTAAAGTAGGTTGTTCAAGACAAGCTAATCAGTGAGGGCATCAGGGGGAGTACTGACATGTAACAGAAGCTTAAAACCCCCAAGTAACACTTTTACTCCTCTATGATTAAACAGGAAATATGTCATTTGCTGAATGAGCGGTTTGAATAAATCAGTGTTTAACAACAGTAAAGAACAGGGTGACATTATTCCGACATATGTACATTGAATACTTGTATCTTTACCACAGATTTAATATACTTACATCTAAATGTTTGTGCCTTTAGTCAACTAATATCAATATCATTCTTTCATTCAAAAGTTGACTGGCCTGATTCCTGCAGTGAGGGATCACAGGTGCTCACTGCATAAAAGACTCGCTCCCCACCTCTGGCTTGGACGAACGCTTCCTGTAAACAATGAGCAAATGTTTTTAGTACATCTTAAGCGTATAATAAGAACTCCAGTTTCATATTTTTTCATAAAAAATCATGATACATTTTTTAATGCATTTTCTCCCCTTTATCTCCCGATCTTTAACGTGTCAAATTTCTACCCAATTGCATTATGCTTCCTCTCTACTGGTGCTGACCCCCGCCCCAATTGATTAGAGTGAACTGACACACGCCCACTCCGACACGTGTGCAGTAACCGACTGCATCTTTTCACCTGCACAAGGTGAGTTCACATGCGGATCATCTTTGTGTATGGAGAGCCACACCCTCATTATTCCTCAACTCTGTGCAGACACCATCAATCAGCCAGCAGTTATGATGTCCATATACAGCTCCCTCCCTGTATGAACAACAAGCCAATCATTGTTCATATAGCCTCCCAGCCCAGCCGGATGGCCGAGCTGAGTTTCGACCCGACGAGTTCAAAATGTTAGCTCTGGTGTGCTAGCGTGTTTTACCGCTGCGCCACCTGAGTGGCATAAAACGTGAAATGTTGACTGTTTTATATTTGTAATCTTCTCAGTTAATGGGAAAGCACATACATAAGTTGTAACATTTATTTGACAAAGTAACCTGCTCAACTCCACATGTAAACATCTTAAAATAGACTAAGCGATTTAACAAACTGTAACAGTAATCCTGTGCTTTCACTTTCTATAAATATACTTCAGTCAAGTTATAGTTGCAGTAATTTTACTTAATACTTACAGGGGTTGGACAAAATAACTGAAACACCTGGTTTTAGACCACAATAATTTATTAGTATGGTGTAGGGCCTCGTTTTGCGGCCAATACAGCGTCAATTCGTCTTGGAAATGACATATACAAGTCCTGCACAGTGGTCAGAGGGATTTTAAGCCATTCTTCTTGCAGGATAGTGGCCAGGTCACTACGTGATGCTGGTGGAGGAAAACGTTTCCTGACTCGCTTCTCCAAAACACCCCAAAGTGGCTCAATAATATTTAGATCTGGTGACTGTGCAGGCCATGGGAGATGTTCAACTTCACTTTCATGTTCATCAAACCAATCTTTCACCAGTCTTGCTGTGTGTATTGGTGCATTGTCATCCTGATACACGGCACCGCCATTGGATGCACATGGTCCTCCAGAATGGTTCGGTAGTCCTTGGCAGTGACGCGCCCATCTAGCACAAGTATTGGGCCAAGGGAATGCCATGATATGGCAGCCCAAACCATCACTGATCCACCCCCATGCTTCACTCTGGGCATGCAACAGTCTGGGTGGTATGCTTCTTTGGGGCTTCTCCACACCGTAACTCTCTCGGATGTGGGGAAAACAGTAAAGGTGGACTCATCAGAGAACAATACATGTTTCACATTGTCCACAGCCCAAGATTTGCGCTCCTTGCACCATTGAAACCGACGTTTGGCATTGGCACGAGTGACCAAAGGTTTGGCTATAGCAGCCCGGCCGTGTATATTGACCCTGTGGAGCTCCCGACGGACAGTTCTGGTGGAAACAGGAGAGTTGAGGTGCACATTTAATTCTGCCGTGATTTGGGCAGCCGTGGTTTTATGTTTTTTGGATACAATCCGGGTTAGCACCCGAACATCCCTTTCAGACAGCTTCCTCTTGCGTCCACAGTTAATCCTGTTGGATGTGGTTTGTCCTTCTTGGTGGTATGCTGACATTACCCTGGATACCGTGGCTCTTGATACATCACAAAGACTTGCTGTCTTGGTCACAGATGCGCCAGCAAGACGTGCACCAACAATTTGTCCTCTTTTGAACTCTGGTATGTCACCCATAATGTTGTGTGCATTGCAATATTTTGAGCAAAACTGTGCTCTTACCCTTCTAATTGAACCTTCACACTCTGCTCTTACTGGTGCAATGTGCAATTAATGAAGATTGGCCACCAGACTGGTTCAATTTAGCCATGAAACCTACCACACTAAAATGACAGGTGTTTCAGTTATTTTGTCCAACCCCTGTAAGTAATAATAATAATAATAATACATGTTTACATTCAATCTACTAACCTAATACTCTTACACATGACGTTCACAAAGAATCATAAAAACAATGAACAAAAATAGCACAGAGAGACAGTTAATTAGCATTGCAACATATTTGATGATTACAAAGATAAGCAAGAGAAGAGGTGATGCAAGCAGAGCAGTAAATTACATCTATTGTGGTTTCATGTCTAGGACAATTTGTAAACTTGGGATAACAGGCATGTTTTGAGGTGGTAGTTAAATAAAGAAAAAGTGATCTTCTGCTAGATAAGAGATTGTAATCAGATGGTAGATTAAATGGGTAAATTATAAGCAAACCAGTAAAGTATGACTCAATAAGAAAGAACAGATATGATGGGGGTAAGGTTTTAAGTGCTTTGTACATAAGAAAAAGGGTAAAGAGGATGTAACACAAGACAGAACAAAGTGTTGTCTAAAAAGAGTGCTAGTAAGTAGTCAAGCAGCTGAGTTTTAATCCATCTGAAGCTTTTAAACAGATTATTAAATCCATATCTCAACAAATGAATTAAGTGACTAAACTGTTTTATAGCACAGTATCATTTCATCTTGTTAAAACAACAACACAATTACAGCTGAGTCTGTTCAGAACACAAGTAGACATTTGAGTTTAAATGAAAAAAAAAAAAACATGTAGTTCTCGTTATGCAAATCGTCTGCATATAAGGTTGGGGTATTCACCACCAGCTCAGACTGAAGAAGTTTGTATTCTTCTCCTGACTGATACCTTTCAACAATAAACATTAAAACCACCTCCTTGTTTCTACACTCATTGTCCATGTTATCAGCTCCACTGACCATATAGAAGCACTTTGTAGTTCTACAATTACTGACTGTAGTCCATCTGTTTCTCTGCATGCTTTGTTAGCCCCCTTTCATGCTGTTCTTTAATGGTCAGGACTCTCCCAGGACCACTACAGAGCAGGTATTATTTGGGTGGTGGGTCATTCTCAGCACTGCAGTGACACTGACATGGTGGTGGTGTGTTAGTGTGTGTTGTGCTGGTATGAGTGGATCAAACACAGCAGCACTGATGGAGTTTTGAAACACCTCACTGTCCCTGCTGGACTGAGCATAGTCCACCAACCAAAAATATCCAGCCAACAGTGCCCTGTGGGCAGCGTCCTGTGACCACTGATGAAGGTCTAGAAGATGACCAACTCAAACAACAGCAATAGATGAGCGATCGTCTCTGACTTTACATCTACAAGGTGGACCAACTAGGTAGGAGTGTCTAATAGAGTGGACAGTGAGTGGACACGGCATTTAAAAACTCCAGCAGCGCTGCTGTGTCTGATCCACTCATACCAGCACAACACACACTAACACACCACCACCATGTCAGTGTCACTGCAGTGCTGAGAATAATCCACCACCCAAATAATACCTGCTTTGTGGTGGTCCTGTGGGGGTCCTGACCATTGAAGAACAGGGTGAAAGCAGGTTAAAAAATATGCAGAGAAACAGATGGACTACAGTCAGTAATTGTAGAACTTCAAAGTGCTTCTATGTGGTAAGTGGAGCTGATAAAATAAACAGTGAGTGTAGAAACAAGGAGGTGGTTTTAATGTTATGGTTGATCAGTGTATATCATTATGTAGTTTTTTTTATTGTTGATTATAGATAAGTAGCACTGTATAAGCAGCATAGCAAAATCTTACCTGCGCCCAGTCTTGGGCCGTGCCTTGCCACCCTTTGAGGTCCTGGGCCTCTCTAGTTTCATCAGTGACTGGCGCATGCTCTCCTCTGTATATGCAAGATACACATGGGACAGATCCACCTCAAATGGCTAAAGAAAACACAAACATGGCATTAATGAAAACTAATTCATAGCAATGTTTTGTACAGAGTGCAGAATGAGTGCAGAAGCAACATTTACATCTTTTTCCTTCTTGTCTGGCACAGGGGTTTGTTTTCTCATGTTGTTGCCGGTGTAGGCCACACATTTCTGGGGAGGAAAGGAGTTTAACAGAATAAATTAATACTGTCTCAGGCCACACACCATAAAAGTATTTTTTAAAATAAGAAACACATTTACCAGCTGCCATTCCCCAATGTCTTCATTCCAGTGCACATAATTCTCGATCATTTCCTAGAGCACAACAATTGGAAAAATTCTACTTTAGCTTTAAAAAAGCTTTATAATTTAATTTAATATAGTAAATACCACTTAGTGGCATGTAAATGTGTTAGTCATGAAAAAAAAAAACCTATACAGAGTCAATATACTTTGTACACTTTCAACATCTGCAGCTAGTTATTTCCAAAGCAAATTACAATTGTGATGAATACAATCTAGTCAGCTGAGGGTTAAGGGACTTGCTGTACCTCCTGAGCAACCACTGCCTCTCTTTCAATAATTTCTAAATTCCTGAAATCTGCTGGTAAAGATAGCAAGACATCCTAATTCCTCATGAGTTACAGAAATATACTGTATATAAAGGCCCTTCCTAATTCACATCCGTGAAAATCGCGTTACAAACCGTGAAATGAGCCGGTTTCTGTGTAATATGCAATTTGCAAAATGTAAAGTTTGTGTTTAGTGATTTAACATTTTTCATTCAAGTAGAGTTCAAGTGCCTCACGTTTACTGGTTAATTTGCACTATGAGCCGGTCTTAGCAATCCTATGACAATTCAGTTAGCAATTGGTTAGTCAAAATGTCCAAGATATCGAGGTGCAGAGCAGCTAAAACATGAGAGTCGGGAAACTGAGTTTGGAAAACTCCCAACCAATTCTGTAGACAGGGGTACTGGGGGATGTCAAAACACAGATGAGAATTTTTATCTTCGAGTCTTGCTCGCACTGTCGCTGGATGTTCTAGGTTTACATTCAACTATTAAGGTAGGCTGTGCTGTGTATTATAGCTTCCATTTATTCCGTTATTTAATGACTGCTGTAAAATGTGGCGGTGGGCGGACAACCTTTACAGTGTAATCACAGTATTCAAATGTTTTATTACAAAAAATAAAACAATCAGAACGTCAAACATTGCTTATCCTATCTGATCTATAATAAATATTGTACGCAAAAGTGTAAATGCGTCTCTGGGAGCTGTTATATATATTTTTATTTCTGCGCAGTTCTTATCGGCTGTAATCCACCCATTCAGCTTTGCATCAGTAGAGGGAATTAATCAGTCATAATAAGAACTGTTTATTGTCAAAATTCAAATCTGAAAACACTTTTAGTATCGCGGAGAGAGCGAGTGAGACACACACACACAGTGAGAGAGAGAGAGAGAGAGAGAGAGAGAGAGCTGTAACCGAGCTACAGAGAGAACATGCAAAAAAACAAGCAGTGCTAGTAGTATAATGACAAATAATTGAGAAAAAAACTTGTTTAATTATGTTAAATCTAGGGATGTCCCGATCCGATCTCAAAGATCGGAATCGGGGCCGATCAAGGCTTTTTTTAACTGATCGGTATCGGCTTCACTAAAGCCGATCCTAAGCCGATCATGTCCGCTGTGTGGAAATACTTTAAATTGGAAAGTGAAACAAATCCAGCAGTGAAGTGTAATGTCTGTAATGCGAGCGTTTCACGAGGCGGTAGGAGCAGAGCTGCGTTCATTACTGTACAATTTTACTATTTATATGGTGGGTGAGTCAAGGATCACACCGGTTTAAAAAACAATAACTTTTACACTTTCACGTGTTACAAGACATCTCAGTATCAAGCACTCTGATTGGCGTAGTTATGTAACCGAGCGTCGTAGTGATGCACTTGCTTAATAAAGAAATAAATACACGATATATTCACAAATTGTCGGGAGCAGAACATTTACATTTTCAGCATTTAGCAGACGCCTTTATTCAAAGCGACTTACATTACAGTTACTTTATACAGTCTGAGCAATTGAGGGCCTTGCTCAAGGGCCCAACAGCAGCAACCTGGCAGTGGTGGGGCTTGAACCAGGGACCCTCTGATCACTGGTCCAGTACCTTAACCACTTGGCTACAGCTGGCCTCTTTATATAACACTTTATTAACTTCTTCTGTTACGGTACCGAATAGCAGACAGCTAGAGTCATCGCGTTAGCCAAGCACGCTATTCCATGCACTATGGAAGCCCCAAAGGGTCAAAACACACTTTATTTTGAGTGTTCTAGTTTTACTACTACAATGCTGCACTAAGTTTGTTTACTTTTATTTCGTAAAAATAAAAGAACATTAAGCAATAGCTTGGATGCAGGCAATTTTTTCCCTTCAGCACTGCAGAGCTATTCAGTAGTTAAACATATACACTGGATTAATTTGAATAACTGTAAAGTACTTCAAGTGTGCACTATGTGAACAGTATTATCTAGTTCTTATCTAGACAATATCTAGAAAATACAAGTATCGGTTTGAGACTCGGTATCGGATCGGGATCAAAATTAATGATCGGGATCGGGAACAAAAAAACGTGATCGGGACATCCCTAGTTAAATCTGATTCTTTCATGGCGCGTATGTTTTAAAGCAGAAACAAACACAGGCACATCTCTGCACAAGAGAGGATTGTTCTGAAACTTAATGCAATGCAACCACAGCATGTCTCTTCTCTGTAGTTTTTTTTTCCCTTTTGAAATAAATCTTTTTTTCTCATGTAACTGTTTGAATTAGGCCTACATTTAAGGCAAGGTAGCAAAATTTGCCTGATTGTTTATCACTGATATTAATATCGGGGCTGTCTTATAGTTTACCCAGTAGCGCCTCTCGAAGAACGAAGAGGCATTTTTTTGAACGGCTCTTTAAAAGGAGCCGAGCCAAAAGATCCAGCTCCCTTCAAGGAGCCATAATTCCCATCACTACAACCATTCATGAGCTCCAACCGCCTACCCCTCCCACCCCTCCCTTACTGTGGATGCGCGAATGTCTTAAAGTCTCAGTTTTCAAGGTAGACCTGTCACCATTTTGAAAATACCGTCAACATTTTTAAATACCGCGGCATACCGCAATACCGTCATACCGCCCAACCCTAGTAGTAGGTAAACTCATGAACACTGAAGGTGGACAGTCAAACTTGCATTAAAGATTTGGAGCTTAACAATATTTTTCCCCTGACAGTATCTCACTCTCACACACACTTACCTGGTATTCCTGAGGGATAAAATTGTCGATGATAAGCATCTGCAGGCGGAGTTCTCTGCTGAGCTGGCGGATGTTCTCCAGCAAACCCTCAATCTCCCTATGGTGTTCCTGTTGCAAATCTGCCATCTAGAGAAAGAACGAACACCTTTAAATCTGTAGCTACGACAGAAATGTGATGCAAAACTATTTTATTATTTGATTGTTTTTTATTTATTTATATATTTAAACTGAATGGGCACAACATAGCAACTTTGTTCTGTGATCTGTGAAGAGTTTTCTCCGCCCTAACATACCACCTCTTAAAACAATGAGAATGGGGAAATGGCTGCTCTTAATTGCCCTGAGGAGCACGTGTTACCCTGTGATAGACAAGGTGTATTTTGAATAAAATTAAAATCAGAACTTTGGTACTGGCATCGGGATTAAAACTGTAATATAAGATCAGGACATTTAACCTTATCCAACACACTTTTTACACATACCTCCGACTTTGCTGCCATCAACATAGTCCAGACTTTCTTCAATTTCTTGGTCTTTCCCTGAGCTTCCTCCTGCAAACTTGTGTATTTCTCTTCGATGTCCAAGCGCTCTTGCTATATTAAAAGACAAATAAATATATGTAAAGACAGACGGAAAAATAGAATCTAACCTTTATAAATAGTTTGTTTTTAACAAAATCCACATAATTAAATTAAGTCTTATACGAATACATAATATACAAGCTGCCATGATTTTAGCTAGATATTATGTAGTAAAGTATTCAAAACAAGCCCAAATTACGAAATGCTACCTCTTTCTCTTCAAGTTCTTTGCGGAGCTGCTCAGCTCTTTTCCGTCTCTCCTCTAGTTCATTGTTAGATTCTTCTAAAAGCTTTTCTTGCTCTTCTGCTTTGGCTAACAGATCAACTCCTCCGACAATAACCTTCTTTTCCAGAGCTGATAACTTCTCAAGTAACAGGTGATGTTCCTGCCTGAAAGATAAATGAGATAGAAATAGATAAGATTTAATAAAACTGATGCATAATTGACATGTCCTGGGAGCAAAACGTCTGAGAACACTAATAAAAATTCTGCATTTTCTCAAATTTAATACAATGTTTTTTGTAACAAGTCATATAGTCAGCATTGGAGCTCTGCACCAACTGACACTAAGAATTAGGACATGGAGAATACCGACAACACAAATCTACACATTTTATTTATTTATTTGGGTTTTTTTTACACCATGTTAAACACGTGTGTCATTTAATGGCAGAACTGGATATTATATATCTGTCTTTTTTTATCTTGTCTTTATCCTTTGGTCCATTTTATATTTTTATGGCTGCACGGTAGGTTAATACTGTTCTTGTGTTGATTTCTTTTATGGTTTCAGGCATGTGCACTTGTTGTCTTTCCTTTGTGTATTTAGGGCATTCTGTCAAAATGTGTTTGGCAGGTTTCACATGTTGGTGGGTTTTCTCCTTTTACCAGGTATTGGTGGGTTACTCTGGTGTGGCCAATTCTGCATCTTGTGTATATGGCTTGGTCTGTGCGTCGTCCCTGGTGAATTCTTGGTTTAGCATTGATGTTTGGATGTATTTCTCAGAGTTTGTTGATGGTCTGAGTGTTCCATTCATTTTGCCATTTTTCCTTGATGTAGGAGTGTATTAGTGGTTTTAAGTCTGTTGATGGGATTTTGATGTTTGCCGTATTTTGGTTTGTTTTTTCTCTAGCTAGCTGATCTGCTTTTTCGTTCCCTTCTATTCCACTGTGTCCTGGTATCCAGCATAGCTTTATGTCATATTCCAGTTCTGTTAGCTTGTTGATTGTTCTTTGTACATTGTTAATTATAGGGTGGTCTGATGTGCATGATTCCAGGGCTTTAAGGCATGATTATGAGTCTGTGCATATTAGGATTTTGTGTTTTTGTTTTGCATATTTTAGTGCCATAAGTATGGCATGGGCTTCTGCACTGTAGATGGAGCTGGGTTGGGGTAATTTTACTCTGTCCAAATCCTATACATAAACACAAAACACAAACTGTTCTACAGCCTACTAACACAGTTATTGTAAGGATGTCTGTCAAGCTAAACTTAAAGCTTTAACATCAGTAAATTATTAAAAATGGAAATAACCACTAGGGTAACTAGGGTATAAAACATGGGCCAGGTTTTTTAAACTCACTTTTGTGACAAGGCAATTCCAAATAATCTGTATTAGCAAACTTAATTTCACTGATGTGAAATCTGACTTACTGTGCTTTGAGCAGGTCTTTCTCCCTCTTCTCCAGTTCTGCCCGTGCTTTGTTCCTCTCCTCTTCCTCCATGTCCAGCTTGGCCTCCAGGGCCTTTCGCTCCTCCTCAATCTTTGCCTGCATCTCTGCCATCTTGTCTGGGGACACCTTCTTCCTCCCTGCCATTAGTAAAACAGCATCATGTCAGAATGAAAACACTCACTACCAACAACACTTCGGACAATTGGTCTGTCTGAAAACCTAGTGATCTCTCTACATAGACAGCATTTTAAGTCATCCTACACACTCTTCCAAAAGGAAAGCTGTCTATATTCTAGGATGCCTTAAAATGCTGCCCACTGAGGTGCCTTAATTCTAAGCTATAATGTGACTGAAAAACAGGAAGCATCAGATGCATTCTTAGTGGTGAAGACAATCCCAGCATTCAGTGTGGCACAACTTTTCTCACAAAAAATACAAATATAGCAAACGTAAATGTAAATAAATTCCCATTCATTTTTAATTTGTATAATGGTGTACAAGTGTCATTTATTTGCAAATTTGTACTGGTCAGCTAGAATTTAACTGTTTCAGTACACAGAGGGAGATGCTAGCTATCAGGCTAGTGGGTTGTGCCACCTCAGCCCATTGGTTTGAATGGACAGCAAAAGCATCTCCAAAACTGCAGCTCTTGTGGGGTGTTCCTGGTCTGCAGTGGTCAGTATCTATCAAAAGTGGTCCAAGGAAGAAACAGTGGTAAACCAGCGACAGGGTCATGGGCAGCCAAGGGTTACTGATGCACGTGGGGAGCGAAGGCTGACCCGTGTGGTCCGATCCAACAGACGAGCTACTGTAGCTCAAATTGCTGAAGAAGTTAATGCTGGTTCTGATAGAAAGGTGTCAGAATACACAGTGCATCACAGTTTGTCATAATGTTATGCCTAATCGGTGTATTTCCGCCCATAGTGGCCTCTCTTCATTTTTGCATTGACTTTAAGATTGTTGTATGTTTATAAATCACTAAGTGGGCTAGCAACCAATCTTTCAGGCCTATTACAAACACACATTCCATGAAGATCACTTAGGTCTGCTGACCAGCTCCTCCTGACTGTCCCAAAATTGAGATTAAAACACAGGGAAGATACTTTACTTTTTCAGTTATATCACCCAACCTCTGGAATGAATTGCCCCTGTATGTTAGGCTGGCTCCTGCAGTGTCTGCTCTTAAATCCCGTCTCAAAACAATTTTTTTTTTATTTGGCTTTTGATTCAGTATGAAAGCTGTTCATCTTTTGTGTAAACTGCTTTCTGTGTTTTATTGCCAGTTGTATGGGTGTTGCTATGCTGATTGTACAGCACTTTTATGTTATCATGAATAAATTTACTACTGACTATAACATTTAAAAAATGGCTTAAAGTGGACAGGGGGGTAATCAGACAGGAGATCTGATCATTAAGTTTGTTTGAGTCAGCAGGAAAGGAAGTAACACACAAGTCAAAAGTCAAAGAGAGAGTGTGTGATGTTATGTGCCGAACATGATCAGTCAGATGCATTTGATTAGAGACAAACCAAATTTGAAAATCCGGTTTGAAAGCCTAGTAGTGACATATATTTAAAGCTTTGCTGTTAATGTTTTATCATTTTTCATTTATGTCCTTATCGATCTTATAGACTGACCAAAGAGTCTATTTCAAACTTTAACTTGATTATAATGACAGCTACAGGAATATAGCCTTACTTTACGCTCCCATGTCCAATTAATAAGCCATCATCCCTGTTTTACTGTCTCATCCTCAACGTTTGAGTTCAAAAGAAATTAACCTTGCAAGCTCAGTCTGCATGCAAACAGTTTTTGCTTTTTTGCCTCTTCTGAAATAAGAAATACACAACTGGCAAAATGCTGAATAGTAAGATAATATGTAATAATTGCTAATAACAATATTTAATAATATATATCATTTTAAATTAGTGAAATACACAGAGAAATATTGCTCATGAGAAATATTAATAAGGAACACTGATTGTGAACTGAGCGCAGAGTGTACCCTTGAAGTAAAGGATTAGTCAGCATTTTCCAATTTCCTTTGAAGTTTGTCAATGTGATGTAAAACAGCATTTAAATGTAGGCCTCTGCAAGTGTGTGGTCACACATTGCCCACACAAAACCACATTGTCTACAGATCCGGCCCGCCACGTCATTTTATGTGGGCCGCGAGAGCTTAAACGACTGTACGATTGTTGTGATGGTTCGAGTCGTTACAGAGACGCACTTATAATTTAATGGGACACCTGCGCCTTTAAACGGCAACCGTGACATCGTAGTCATGGCAACTAACTTTGCCCTTCGCTGAGAAGCCATGTGACTTTTACAGCAAAAGAACGTGGGTAGTAATGTAAACAATAATAATAAACATAAATAATTATCTTGCAGTATAATACAAAAGCATCGTCTGTAAGTAGTGGCGTTTATATTCTCAGTTGTTTGTAAATGTTTAGTGAGTATATCACAGCGTTTTAGTTACAAATTTACCGTAATTAAATACAATTGTTACCGTTACTATAGCAATTAGTATCTTTACACAAAATGCTAACTCGTTACCTCTATTTTACATTTGGTTAAATCTCATATTGTACCAGATGTAACACTTGATTACAGCTGTGTGCTTGTACTGTATTAAGTTCTTTATTGTTTTTATTGTTTGTATTTTTACTTCATTCTGGTGCACACAGTGTATCACATAGCTGGGAAGCAAATAAAACCGACTGTATTCTGAAGAGAGCTGTCTGTCTGTCTGTCTGTCTGTCTAGCTGATAAAGGGGGATAAACTATTAGTGAGGGCAGAACAATTGTCTTAAAATACACTGTAGAATCCTACATTAACTGCATCTCTCAAAATGCAGGCTGATTTTGTGACCTGCAAAGTGACACATCCCACCAGTAGATGATGTTAAGAAATATTTACACATAATCCCAAAATGTACAAGAAGATAAGTAAGAAAATTAAGCAGAAGGAGGAAATTTAATGAAAATGAAAACAAGTTTGTGCCTCAGGAAGAGAAACTGGAGTGTCTGTGTTATGAGGCCGTGTCTGTGGTAAAGGAGGACAATATAAATGCAGAATTCAGCCTCCAAGAAAAACAACAGACTGCAATCACAGCAGGATACGTTACAATCGGCCCTTTGAGGGCCACAATGATGCTAATGTGGCCCTCGGTGAAAATGAGTTTGACACCCCTGGTCTACATGGTTTTTACTCTTATCATAACTAAAACAAAATCCACTTCCATATTTCAGACTGCCTTTGGGATGTTTCAGAAGGGTTTAAGATCATTCTAAAACTTTGATCAGGAGGCCAGTGTTACACATTTATAACAATTTAAAACTAATCTGCAAAAATACTTGCAGCAGACAAACTGTCACTTTGATGCCCCTTTTTGCACTTTTTGCACGCGAGTTCATATGTGGATCAGCTTTGTGTATGAAGAGACACATTCTGATCACACATTATCCCTCGTCTCTTAAAGGCGCCATCAATCAGCAGCAGAGGTCGTAATTTTTACTGCTGCACAACCTGAGCGCCTGAATTTAATGCCCTTTTAGGTAAAAAAAAAAAACACAGTAGGGAGCTCTAATTAATTCTCTTAATGACCATGATGAATAGATACGATCTTGAGGAGTGGGATTTGTGATTCTTATTATAACCCCTTTATGTTTCTTTCAAATTATTCAGTCAAAGAATGAGAGTATGCTTTAAGGTTTCCAGCTATAAAAAGAAATAAAGAGCAAGCCTCTAACCTCGCCGTCTCCTGCGTCTTCCTCCACCATCTCCAGCTTCATCCTCCCCTTCATCCATATCTTCAGATCCACTTCCCTCTGATCCTGAGATCTCCTCTCCTGCACACAAGCAACAAACACATGTAACCATTCAATCGTTGCATTTACTCTATATGAGCGGAAATATGCCACTAGCATATATCAAATCAAATGTGACAACAGATGTGTACAAAGCAAGGTCCATAAAGACATGGTTTGATGAGTTTGGTTTAAAGAAACTCCACTGGTCCCTTGACCTTAACAGACATGGATGGGATTTGTGGAATCTCTATATTATGATAGTCATAGACCACATGTTCAACCACTTGTTATTAAATAAACTGTGAGAGCATTATAAAAACACACTGAAAACCTTGCTGATTTTAGATGTAATTTTACTAGGAAACATAATTTTTGGCTGGCTCCACAGTGTACTGTACACTGTTTAGGCTAGTCTGGTACACCTGACCAACACACCCGATTTAAACATTTAAATTGATATATTTTCATTTAAAAGTATTTAACAATGCAAACTATTTCAAACTAAAAAAAAGACTTCCGAATATATTGAATACCTTCTTCCAATTTTTTCTTGAGCTCCTCAATCTCCTTCTGAAACTGGCGTAAAAGGGCATCTTTAGGGTCCTCGTTGATTCTAGCTTTATTCTTGATGTTCTTTGCACGGTTAGCATAGCGCAAGGTGCTAATTGTCTCATCATAATTGTAGTCTGCTGGTCCAATGTTTGCACACTAAGAAAGAAACAACAATTAAGACTGAGCTGTAATAAAAAACAAACTTTTTGTCCTATTTCATTTTTTTCTTTTTAATCAACCACATAATGGTCAGAAATGGAAACTGGACCCACTGTGAGCACTGGGTGCAAGGAGCACCAATGTTTGTGTTTAGCCCTGCTCCCACATATGACACATGACAAGACCAAACACAGGTTGTGTTTTACATCATCACTATGTTGGGGCATACTTTGTTCTATGAGGGTTTCAAATTTAGATAATTTGCTTTCTACCACAAATATAGTTTATCAGTCAGATCATAGTGCCCTACACCTACAACTGGTAGTGTGTCTGGCCCAACATAATTTTTAAAGTAACATTTTCTGCATGGATAATCTGTTTAAATAGTTACTAGTGTGAAGTGGAACTATGTTGTACATGTAATGCCCAGAATTACTTTACAGTGGTCAGTGCCCATCTGCACTATACATTATTAACCTACACCAATTTTACATTAATTATATAACATTAGATTTAAAAAAGCTGCCCATTGTTATGTATTGTTTGTTCATCATCACTTAAATGAGAATCAACGTGCATTTAGTCTTGTGATGTAAGTAAAAAGTAAAAAGATGTAAAGAAAGATAAAGTACCAGAGGACTGAATGTATTGCTCTTTAAAGGAGCAGTGCTTCACACTCATACATGATTATTTCAAAAGGCTGAAGCAAGAGCTATAGCAGAGAACATGCTAAAGTTTACTTCAATTTCCTCCAAACTGAATACAAATCAGTCAATAAAATGTAATTACTTGGTTCGCAGTTGAGAGACTGAACTGCATAAAAATTTATTAAATGATCTGTGTGATGGAAATTTCATTTCATTCCAACAACCACGTCAGGGTCACGGCAAGTCCAGTTTCACTGGTTAATACTTGGTGCAAGACAGGAATTACCCCCCCCCCCCCCCCCCCCCCCCCCCCCCAAGACATAGCCAATCATGTTTGAGTAGGTGTCTGGCAGCTGATGACAGTGGTGGTGGGCTAGCATAATGCAAACCAAATAGGTATGTGCCTGTTATCAAGACATGACTGATAACGTTTGTGTGTGTGTGTGTGTGTGTGTGTGTGTGTGTATACCATCATGGTTTTGGAATTTCCTCCCAGAGAGTCCTGCAGTAAACGCGTCAATTTGGAGTTCCTATAGGGCACGTGGGTGCTCTTGCCATCCACTAAAGCAGAGATTACGTTTCCCAGTGTGGAGAGGGACAGGTTGATCTTTGTGGCCTCTTTAAGACGCTGCCCAGTGGCTCCTGTTTTACCCTGCCTTTCAGATCCCTGTAAAGCAAAGAAAATACATAAGAGCATCTGCATTTCAATAAAGACATCAACATCATAATGGCCTTTGGCTACATCTTCTCACCGCAAGATCCACCAAGTGCAGTTTGCCCATGCGCACATGCTGGTTACCATCAATGCCCTTCTCACTGCATTCAATGGTAATAGTGAAGATAGCATGAGAGCGGGAACTGTGCTCATTCATATTAGTGGCACCAACAGAGCCTGTAGAAACAAGAACCAAGCCTGTTAGTGCACATTACAGCAGGCTACTAAATTTAAAGTCATCAGCCTTCATCTAATTAAAAAACATATAGCTATGTGAATCCGGTGTTTTATTATTATTATTATTATTATTAAGTGCTGTCATATCTATTCTGTCTCGTGGCATCCATACAGATATGGACCATATGGTTTCTCCAGAACATCCTGTCTCCTCTTTGGCTTTTTAAACCACTTAATGGCTTTGTTCCACTTTTTCATTTTCTTGCTGCCTGTCCTTTTCCTCTTTTACCTTCAACACGTCCAACCGTAAGTGTATGTTTCAATAAATTGGATCTTCTCAAAATGTGTCCAAAATAAAAGAGCTTCAGTTTGGTTATCTGGGCTTCAAGTGAGTGGTTAAGTTTGATTTGATCAAGGATCCATCTGTTTGGCTTTGCCACCCCAGATATTCTGAAAGTCTTCGCCAAAACCAAAATGCAAAGGCACTGATATTCTTCATGTTTTTTTTTTTTATTGTCCAGCTTTTATATCTCACCTCTTTTGTTTGGAGAGACAGATCTTACATCTGAGTATATTTTTCAGTTCCTTCATTCTTGTTCTGCCAGTGCCAGTCTGTGTTGTATTTCTTGACTGCTGGACCCCTTCTGCTAGTTATAACTGATTCAAGTAGCCAAAAGCTGTCCATCACTTTGACATCTTCTCCATCAACCATAAACTTGGTGATTCTTACTGTTGTCATGATTTTAGCCTTCTTTATATTAAGCTAAAGTGCTTTCAAGGTCCTTCAAGTCCTTTTTGGCAAAATAAAATATTGTGCTTGGATTAGAGATATCACAGTATCACAATTCCAGTAACGTTTTACCTAACGTGGTACCAAAATCAAAAGTGCCATTAAATATTAATCATGAAACATGAATCAATGCATTACATTAGTAAATCTATATTAACTGTGTAAAAATAGCCACTGTCATATAGGCAGTGCTTTGGGTATTTTCTAAGTATTTCCAGACAAGGTTTGTAACCAAATTCTGTGGTCACTTGATCTTTATTAAGATTAGAACTTAATTCAGCCACTAGGAGGCCATTGGAAGGATGAGCTACTAAGTAGCATAAAATTAAAAAGCTGTAAATAAATAAAAAAAAAAAATGTATGTTTATAGGGTTAGTGTAGCCACTTTAGTAATTGTTTACAGTTGGCAATGCCAACCTAGCTGCGATGGGACTTGAACCAACAACCTTCTCATTAGCAGCCCAGTACCCTAATCTTGTACATTTTAAATCAAAGAAATGCTCTTTAATACATGCAAACAGAAATATATGCTTACGGTTTTTATGCCCAAGAGTCATTATTCTATCCATGTCATCTGCATTGTTCACAACATAACCAGACAGGTCTTTAATGTAGACTCCCACGTCTGGCCTCTCTTTCACCTGTTTTGGGGATTTACAAAACACATGCAAGGTTAGTAAACTTACAAATAACCTATGATTTATACACTGAGGAGGGAGGGGGACAGCTGATCTAATAGACTGATTGGTGTACTGTTTATCAATTTATCACTTCTATTTTTGCTAACTGAAACCATAGCTAATACAAATAACCAGTAAATCAGTTACTAGAAGTTCTCTTTATCTGAAGCAAAACTGTGGTTAGGCTGTTTGATTAGCATCACTTATAAGCTGATGAAACATGTTGGTCTAGAAAAAAAACACCATGCACTGCTGAACGTTTCAAAATATGTGAATTTTTTGTTTCTCACCTCCAATCTCTGCAACTGGTCCTTGCCTAACAGGTCCCGAACTTCTTCATTGTAAATCTCCAGGTATGAAACTCTAACTAAAAACCTGAAATAAAATAAAGCAGCACATTTAGTCAACATTTAATCTCCAGTTTATCTTTAAAAACATCAGAAACTTCTACAAAAACACACACACAGAGAGAGAGAGAGAGAGAGAGAGAGAGAGAGAGAGAGAGAGAGAGAGAGAGAGAACAGGCAAGCTCAAAATTATCTTAATGCTAGCCTGTACGTTCTACTTTCTTAATAAAGTGCTGGTAAAATCTTACCATCATAATATAACATTTTTATCAGTTTACTACATTTAGTTAGTGTGTTTGGACTTGGCAGCGGAAAAAAGAAAGAAACATGTAAAGCAGCTCATACAAGAAAGGACCTGAGATAAGCATTAGTGTAAAGCCTTTGAATGAGAACTGGGAGTGGATGTGAGCCAAGTGTGGAAATCACTGTGAATCTCAAGTGGTTGATATGGCATATAATGGCATGAATAATCATAATGCAAAATGTCAGACGATTTGAATCCGATTGAAAATCTTTGGTGGGTTTCAAAGAAGGCAGTTACAGCACGGAAGCCATCAAACATCACTGAGCTACAGGCTGTTGCACGTGAAGAATGGGCAAAGATTCCAATCGAGAGGTGTAAGAAGCTTGTTAGAACTTACCGAAAACGTTTGTTAGAAGTTATAAAAGCTAAAGGATGCTCCACAAAGTACTGAAGCTGGGGGTTGAATAATAGTGCACATCCACATGTGTTAAAAGATTTACATTTTTCATTTGGACTTCAAAGTTAAGTCAACTTCGGTTGTCAAAATAACTTGAATATGTATCAATAAATATTTTTAGTTTAATTAGGTTTTTTTTGTAATTTATTGTCATTATCTTTCATCCACATCACTATAATATCTTTTGAGGTGAGGGGGTTAAATATTTCTGAATGCAACTGTATATATTATCTGTGCCCAATGACAAAAGTACAGAAGGTAAAGATGTAAAAAGGTATTTTCTGTGTGGGTGAAAAAGACAGAGCCTGCTTCTCTGCATCTGTCAAGTGTATTTTGCCATAGTTATTGGATAACTTGTGCCCTGAATACATTTCCATATACATGACAAATCTGAAAGAGCACTGCAGGTACCCTTTATGGACATGCCGATGCATCAATAGGATCAATTTGGGTAATATTCTAAAATACAATATAACTGAAATGTAATGTTGGAAATGGATTATTAAAATGGAAATGTAATATTAGCACAACCTGGTGGGGCTTTTTGGTTCATTCAAATGGAAACAATATTATGACTCTATTTATTTCCCTATTGCACATTTTACATTTACATTTACAGCATTTAGCGGATGGTTTTATCCAAAGCTACCTAACAACGATGACCAAATACCAAATACAATTTAAGCAACTGAGGGTTAAGGGCCTTATTCAAGGGCCAAACAGGGGCAACTTGGCAGCATTAAAATTTGAACTGTTAACCTTCTGATTACTAGTCCAGTATCTTTAACACTAAGCAAATGCTGCCCACGATTGCACTCTGACCAATTGTTGCTCATATTCTGCTTACTAACTGCTTTCGACTGCCAGAATGATAAGACTTCCAAGCAGATTAAAAACTAATGACTGTCAGAAATAACCCGGCTTTAGGTGTTCTAAATGTATTATACATACCGACTTGAATCATGTTTTCTTGTGTACCCGGAAAACAGTCTAAACTGTCTAGCATGTAAATGCCTTAATTTGTATAAAGTGGTTGCATTAAATAATAAAATGAGCTTATACTGCCTGATCCAAAAGTAAGAAAATAATGTTGCGCTCACCTAGTGTCTCCCTCTGCTTTTGCAATGTGGCCGAAGATATGAGCAAATGAATTTGGGATGATTCCTCTGAGCTCAGGCACTGCTCTAACTCCTTCCATAGTGAAGGTCTTTCCAGTGCCTGTTTGACCATAGGCGAAAATGGTTCCTGTAATAATAAAATGCAAAGTACTTTGGTACTCCAGTTGTACTACACTGACATTTTTAACAAGAGTTAATATAGGTATTAAGTAAGCATTTGTAATTACAAATTAAAAATAAAAGGACAATGTCTAAATTGTTTTTTTGTCCCAGCATGTTTATATCCAATGACTTATCAATAATTTAAAAAATTAGGTGCATGGGATGATTTTTACTTGCTTAAAGATGACAGTGTCACCCATGTTCCAGCAGCTTCTAATTCATAGCATAGAGGTTTTGGTGGTTCTGTGATTACATTTGACATAACATCTGGATCAGCTTAAGGTGAAAGGTCTTCTTCCTTATTCTGGCCAAAAAAAACTACTGCTTTGTGTACTTTTTTTTAACCAGTTAGTCAAACCAATCCTTTTTATAAGTGCATAGGGAGACCACCACCTACATGCAATTACACTCACTAACAAAGTACCAAAGTTAAACAATATTATATACATTTCTACATCAGCAAAAATGCATTGAACATGAATTCCTTAGTTTTCTAATGTGGGGCTTATGTTTCTATTCATAGTGCCATTGGTGACAGTCCACTATCAGAAGGGTTTGATTTGTTTTGGTGCCTGTAGGTGCAAAAAATGTTTAATCAGGTTTGAAATGGATTTATGCATTTTTGTTCATGTTCAAACTTAAAAATTAAATAGAAAACACCATTTAATCAAGTGAATAAATTACACAAATGTTTGTGTTGTTTGAGATATTACACTGAAATATTACCATTGTATCCCTCTAAAACAGAATCAACAATAGGCCGAGCTGTTAAATTGTAGACATCTAGCTGCTTGCTGTCAGGGCAAAACACAGTGTCGAATGTGAAGGTCTTTGGTGGTTCATTGCCCGTCTCCTGTTTGTTCACTGTTATGGTTCCTCGTATTTCGTCCACATTGACTGACTGCTTGTATGCCATCATCTTTTCTTTTTGGTTGAGAGGTCGACATCGCACCACCACTTTAACATTATCGCTGACCTCAGGCTTTTCAGACTTATCAAGCTTGTTGCTCTGGAAAAGGAACAACAGGGCAGATTATACTACAGTTCAATTATATATGTCACACTTCAACTCATATTGACTTTCAGAGGGCCATATTGCCTGCATAGACTTAAGAACAGTAAGATATGCGTATCTTGTGCTGCTACCTTTCAGAGCAAAGCCAGATCAATCCGTAAATGTATTGATCGTTTCCATGTTATATATACAGTATATATATATATATCATCAGAGGAAAGTCAGAGGGTTATCAGCAAAGAGTGTATTTGATACATTTATATTGATTTATATGCTTTTATCTAGAGATGGGACGATCGGGGTTTTTGGCACCGATTCCGATCTCCGATCTCCTTTCAGGGACATCGGCCGATAGCCGATTGCGATCGGGGGGTGTTAGCAGTAAATAAAATAAATAAACTTAAAAAGAGCCTTACAGTGAAGATAAACCGGAGCAGCGCTCGCGTGTGTTTGTGCCTTTAGAAGAGACGCTTTGATCACTGTATCGCTATAAGTGATTCATTGATTCACGAGTCATTTTTCGCGAAGCGTAAGTTTCTCTTCTCAGTTATCTCTCCGTGTTTACTGTTATTAATTAAATGTCGTGGTTTTAAATAAACACCAGCTACTACAGAACATTTTGTGTGACTCTCTTACATTAAAAAGCTTCATTAAAAAGCTTAATTAAACTGCTATTACCACAGATCTGTAACCGAGTCAGACTCGTTCCGTCTAAGGAGCTAAAAGTTCAGCAGATGATCCTGAACTAACGAATTTGGTAATGAATAAACTTTTGCCTCTGATTGGCTCTGTAACGTCTTCTGTTCTCATCTACATCACAAGTAAGAACCGCTTACGATTTACCAAAGTGAACCAGGAGTTTATATAACGTGCTGATAGAATCGACTCAGATGTGACCGGGTTGAATTATCTTTTTAAAGTAAATATTACAATCAGCAAAATTACATCGTATGTATGATGCACAACGTTAATGATGTTATTTTAGGTCATGAAGAGCTTTCACTGTGGTTTCTGTACGATGGTTGATGAATGGTGATGTGATGGTTGGCGCATCGTAGCTCAAAGTCTGGATCAATCCACTGAGCTGTTAACTTAACATGGTCTTTATATATCACACGATCGGATCGGCTACTTTTAGGTAATATCGCTGATCGCCGATAGCATATTTTTATTAAAAATCGTCCGATACCGATTCATAGCCGATCGATCGTCCCATCTCTACTTTTATCCAAAGTCCAACATTGGCAGCTTAGGAGTGGCAGGGCTTGAATCAGAATCTCTAGTCCAGTATCTTAAGCACTAAGCTAAAGCAGCCGTAATCACAAAAAAACTATACATTTAAACTCACTCACAACAACTTCAATTATTTTAGCATGTTATACAATAGTATAAGTGTATGGGTATACCTTTATTTATTTAAGTTTACAAATAACCTTTCCAGTCCTAGACTGAATCATTAATAATGTGTGTGCAAATCTTTAACATGCTGTGTATGCCAAACAGACCAAAACATCCCATCTCAGGCGGGCGTTAGTAAGTAAGTACAAGTCAGCTTAAGTGCTTAGTAAAGAGGTGGGTTTTTAATTGTCTTTTGAAGACAGCAAGAGACTCAGATGTTTGGACAGACAAGGGAAGCACGTTCCACCATTCGGGTGCTAGTACAGAGAAAAGCCTTGATGCTTGTCTTCCTCAAGTTCTGGGTGGAGAATCAAGTCGAGCGAGACTAGTGGCTCAAAGGTTGCGTGGTACAGAGCGGGGTTTGATGGTAGCTTGGGGCTGGTCCATTTTTGGCTTTGTGTTTTAAACTAAATGCGAGCAGCTAAAGGAAGCCAGTGAGAAGAACGCAGAAGAGGGGTGATGTAGCAGTGTTTAGGTTGGTTAAAAACCAGACGAGAAGCTGCATTTTGAATGAGTTGCAAGGGTTTAATGGTGAACATAAGAGCACCTGCCAGGAGGGAGTTGCAGTAGTCCATCCGTGAGATTACAAGTAACTGGACAAGAATCTGAGTGGCTTACATACAGACATTTAGGCCGACACCTCGTGATGGATTGGCATCCTGTCTGGGGCGTATTACCGTATTGTGCCCAGTGATTCTGGAAAAGCCTGACCCACCGCCACCATGACCAGGATAAAAAAGCGGTGGTAAAACATTAACATTAAATGAATGTAAAGGGAAAAAGTACTTCCAACTGGCTACATTTACAAAATGTGATATGTGCCAAAAAGGCTGCTACTAGGTACTAAGTAGGGTGTCCAAACTTGCTCACACCACTCACTGACAGAAGCATTTGGAGTAAGATTTAACATGTATATTATTTAAAATGTTTGCTGCATATATACAAATATACAGTGTATGTGTAATTTGACCAGGGGGGTAATACTTTTAAATACAACTGTAAATCTGCAACAAATACGATAACAAGCTGCTAGCATCACAGACTGTCATTTTAACTATCTAAACATTGATATAATATGAATAGAATAAACTACTAAATATTGTAATTCTTTTGTAATAAAAGTAGCGTTCAAAGCTGCTTGACTAGCAGTGCGCTAAGCAGTGAGCTAGCTGTTACGGTTAGTTGTCTAGACAACCACTGGTATTTGTGCTAACTGGCTAATTGAAAACACTACCCTGCGTTATGCTTCTACAATTTAATAACATTGTAAATGCTCATTTAAAATATCAATAATATAATAAGAAAAACAAGAAGCACATAAAGTAAAGGGTGTCATTAAAAACAAACAAGTATATGCTAAGCGTTTTTTAGTCAAACGGGCAGCTAGCCTGCCTGCTAGCAGCTAACTGGCAACCGCATATCCAAGGGAGGAACCTCAGCATACAGAGACAAAAACAAACAAGTATAATTATTACTCACCGGCATTTTTATTCTTTTATAGGACGTCCTTAATATAAAAAGCACCAGTTAAGAAGCATGTGTACTGTATATAGTTATGTCTACACCGTTATTATGTGTCCATGTTCAGACGCCCATCCCAAACACTGGTACACCCTTTAGGATTCCCTCGCCGGGATGAACTGCGCCTGCGCAGTATGACCGTATCGCCATGGGAGAAATGCCAGCACTCTCAGCATCCGATACAACTACCAGCATCTGGTAGTTTAATGTGTCAGTATGGCACATTCGTATGGCAGTTTAAAACAGGCATTTTAGGACGAAAAAAGGGCACCCTATTCTGAAATAAACATAAATAGTAGCACATTTTACATATTTCTGCTCTGTTTAATACTGATTGTTTGAAACAGATTCAACATACATAATATATATTCAATATACACAATATATATATTGCCTCATCACTCATCCATCCAAATTATATAGCTGCATAGCTGCAAAGGGTGGGCCGACATCATATTAAACCCTATGGATTAAGAATGGAATGTCACTCAAGGTCATATGCGTGTGAAGGCAGATGAGTGAATACTTTTGGCAATATAGTAAACATATATATATATATATACAGTGTATCACAAAAGTGAGTACACCCCTCACATTTCTGCAAATATTTCATTATATCTTTTCATGGGACAACACTATAGACATGAAACTTGGATATAACTTAGAGTAGTCAGTGTACAGCTTGTATAGCAGTGTAGATTTACTGTCTTCTGAAAATAACTCAACACACAGCCATTAATGTCTAAATGGCTGGCAACATAAGTGAGTACACCCCACAGTGAACATGCCCAAATTGTGCCCAAAGTGTCAATATTTTGTGTGACCACCATTATTATCCAGCACTGCCTTAACCCTCCTGGGCATGGAATTCACCAGAGCTGCACAGGTTGCTACTGGAATCCTCTTCCACTCCTCCATGATGACATCACGGAGCTGGTGGATGTTAGACACCTTGAACTCCTCCACCTTCCACTTGAGGATGCGCCACAGGTGCTCAATTGGGTTTAGTCCATCACCTTTACCTTCAGCTTCCTCAGCAAGGCAGTTGTCATCTTGGAGGTTGTGTTTGGGGTCGTTATCCTGTTGGAAAACTGCCATGAGGCCCAGTTTTCGAAGGGAGGGGATCATGCTCTGTTTCAGAATGTCACAGTACATGTTGGAATTCATGTTTCCCTCAATGAACTGCAGCTCCCCAGTGCCAGAAACACTCATGCAGCCCAAGACCATGATGCTACCACCACCATGCTTGACTGTAGGCAAGATACAGTTGTCTTGGTACTTCTCACCAGGGCGCCGCCACACATGCTGGACACCATCTGAGCCAAACAAGTTTATCTTGGTCTCGTCAGACCACAGGGCATTCCAGTAATCCATGTTCTTGGACTGCTTGTTTTCAGCAAACTGTTTGCTGGCTTTCTTGTGCATCAGCTTCCTTCTGGGATGACGACCATGCAGACCGAGTTGATGCAGTGTGCGGTGTATGGTCTGAGCACTGACAGGCTGACCTCCCACGTCTTCAACCTCTGCAGCAATGCTGGCAGCACTCATGTGTCTATTTTTTAAAGCCAACCTCTGGATATGACGCCGAACACGTGGACTCGACTTCTTTGGTCGACCCTGGCGAAGCCTGTTCCGAGTGGAACCTGTCCTGGAAAACCGCTGTATGACCTTGGCCACCATGCTGTAGCTCAGTTTCAGGGTGTTAGCAATCTTCTTATAGCCCAGGCCATCTTTGTGGAGAGCAACAATTCTATTTCTCACATCCTCAGAGAGTTCTTTGCCATGAGGTGCCATGTTGAATATCCAGTGGCCAGTATGAGAGAATTGTACCCAAAACACCAAATTTAACAGCCCTGCTCCCCATTTACACCTGGGATCTTGACACATGACACCAGGGAGGGACAACGACACATTTGGGCACAATTTGGACATGTTCACTGTGGGGTGTACTCACTTATGTTGCCAGCTATTTAGAGTTATTTTCAGAAGACAGTAAATCTACACTGCTATACAAGCTGTACACTGACTACTCTAAGTTATATCCAAGTTTCATGTCTATAGTGTTGTCCCATGAAAAGATATAATAAAATATTTGCAGAAATGTGAGGGGTGTACTCACTTTTGTGATACACTGTATATACAGTATATATATATATTTTTTGTTTGTTTTATGCATTCTCTTCCTTTTTCTCCCGACTTTTAGTGCATCCAATTACCCAATTGCATTATACTTCTTCTCTACTGCTGCCGATCCCCGTCCTGATTGAGGAGAGCGAGACTGAAACACGCCCCCTCCGACACGCATGCAGTAGCCGACTGCATCTTTTCCCCTGCATGATGCAAGTTCATATGCGGATCAGCTTTGTGTATGGAGAGCCACACTCTGATCAACGCATTATCCCAGCAGAAGTTGTAATTGCATCAGTTATGAGGAGTCCCTATTTTTGTTTTGTTTGGTCATTTGGATTTAAACGTCATGTTTTAAACTCTTTGGTTACATTCATGACAGGAAATGGTAGTCACTCATTACACAAGGTTTATCAGTTCACAAGGTTATATCGAACTCAGTCATGGACAATTTTGGACTGTGGGAGGAAACCGGAGCACCCGGAAGAAACCCACGCAGACACGGGGAGAACATGCAAACTCCACACAGAAAGGACCCGGACCGCCTCACCTGGGTCCTTTCTTGCTGTGAGGCGACAGTGCTACCCACTTAGCCACCGTGCTGCCCTCCTGCCATGTATGAACAACAGCCAATAGTTGTTCACGTAGGCGCCCAGCCTGCCGGATGGCAGAGATAATTTTCGAACTGACAATGTCAGCTCTGGTGTGCTAGCATGTTTTACTGCTGCCCCACCTAAGAACAGATTCACATTTGAGCAAACTAAACAAAAAATAACATTGTATATACTACAGATGCACTGAAGTATATTCAATACCTGAAACGTTGTGAAATACCTGGTTCACTTTACTATTCGTTTAGCACCCATTTGTGAGCACTGATACTGTATGATAGAAGAAGAATCCATTCCACAGTTTTACTGAATTGAATCAATGGACACAACGGTAATAGCACAATTTATTTTAAGTGCAAAATATTCAGATTTTAATTAAGGATTAGTGACATAATCTGTTAATTTCTGTTTACAGGATTTACACATGGAAGACAAAAGTACCCCACAATTAGTGCATTTAAACAACATGATGTGCTCTTAGGCCATATTCAAACCCAGTATTACCCTTCATCTCAATTGATCTAATCACAAGTGGACAGATGAGCATGTTTTACCTGACATGTTCATGTCTTCAGACTCCTTTAGCTATGAAACAATGGCATGCACATTCTACATGAATTGGCTTGTACAGTGTTTTGCTTTGGCGGTGAACCATGGTATAACAATGTGTTCTAAGTGCATTTAAACCCAACTTTAAAAAGTTTAGTTTTTTTAATTAATCCAAAATTGTAAATGACATAATGAAGTAAAACAAATCATAATAATATAATGTGCTTTGACTCCAATTTGTCTGTGTTAAATGCTTCTCAGGTTAGAGGCACCACATATTATTATTATTATTATTATTATTATTATTGCATATTATTACATTTGTTACATGTGTTGAGTTTTAGATCATTATACAAGCATTACTATACACATCACTATTATCACCCCTGTAAAAACAGATTGCTACCTTGATTATTAATCACCCTGTCAATTTAACATTTTTAAAACATCCAGGCTTAATTGTATCTAGCTCTGTAGAATATAAATAGCCTTCTTCTTAAATCATTCCACCAAAGTCAAGCAATCATAAGTTTTACAGGAACACACTGCCATGCTCTAAATACATTCCAGAAGAGCTTAGAATAAAAGCGGTTCAAATATATCAGCCTGGAAAAATAACAGAGCCATTAAGTGTTTAAGTACTTCACTTAACCATCAAACAGCAAATACAGCAATTTATAGTAAGGACATGTGCCAACAGACACTGCAGAGTAAACAAAGGTCTAATAAATAAAACATGTAAATACGTTTAATGTTCACTCAAAATCCATTTTATTGTACTGTATAGGAGCACTTTGTGGGTATATAATTACAAACTGTACCCCATCTATTGCTCTGTACACTTTGTCTTTCCCACTAGCCCATAAGACCTAACAGAACAGGTATTACTTTAGGGCGTGGCCATTCATATCACTGCAATAACACTAACATCATATTTATATACGTAGTATGAGTGTACAGGGGTTGGACAAAATAACAAACACCTGGTTTTAGACCACAATAATTTTTTAGTATGGTGTAGGGCCTCCTTTTGCGGCCAATACAGCGTCAATTCGTCTTGGAAATGACATATACAAGTCCTGCACAGTGGTCAGAGGGATTTTAAGCCATTCTTCTTGCAGGATAGTGGCCAGGTCACTACGTGATGCTAGTGGAGGAAAACGTTTCCTGACTCGCTTCTCCAAAACACCCCAAAGTGGCTCAATAATATTTAGATCTGGTGACTGTGCAGGCCATGGGAGATGTTCAACTTCACTTTCATGTTCATCAAACCAATCTTTCACCAGTCTTGCTGTGTGTATCGGTGCATTGTCATCCTGATACACGGCACCGCCTTCAGGATACAATGTTTGAACCATTGGATGCACATGGTCCTCCAGAATGGTTCGGTAGTCCGTGGCAGTGACGCGCCCATCTAGCACAAGTATCGGGCCAAGGGAATGCCATGATATGGCAGCCCAAACCATCACTGATCCACCCCCATGCTTCACTCTGGGCATGCAACAGTCTGGGTGGTACGCTTCTTTGGGGCTTCTCCACACCGTAACTCTCCCGGATGTGGGGAAAACAGTAAAGGTGGACTCATCAGAGAACAATACATGTTTCACATTGTCCACAGCCCAAGATTTGCGCTCCTTGCACCATTGAAACCGACGTTTGGCATCGGCACGAGTGACCAAAGGTTTGGCTATAGCAGCCCGGCCGTGTATATCGACCCTGTGGAGCTCCCGACGGACAGTTCTGGTGGAAACAGGAGAGTCGAGGTGCACATTTAATTCTGCCGTGATTTGGGCAGCCGTGGTTTTATGTTTTTTGGATACAATCCGGGTTAGCACCCGAACATCCCTTTCGGACAGCTTCCTCTTGCGTCCACAGTTAATCCTGTCGGATGTGGTCTGTCCTTCTTGGTGGTATGCTGACATTACCCTGGATACCGTGTCTCTCGATACATCACAAAGACTTGCTGTCTTGGTCACAGATGCACCAGCAAGACGTGCACCAACAATTTGTCCTCTTTTGAACTCTGGTATGTCACCCATAATGTTGTGTGCATTGCAATATTTTGAGCAAAACTGTGCTCTTACCCTGCTAATTGAACCTTCACACTCTGCTCTCACTGGTGCAATGTGCAATTAATGAAGATTGGCCACCAGACTGGTCCAATTTAGCCATGAAACCTCCCACACTAAAATGACAGGTGTTTCAGTTATTTTGTCCAACCCCTGTATATGATGCAGCAGAGATTTTTAAAGAGAACATCAACATACAAAGCCAACAGCATCTGTTCACTGATAAAAAGCTAAATAAGATCTAATATTATCCTTTCCAAAAACGTAGATCTACAACACACACATAACCATGTTACTACCATGTTAGTGGCAATGCAGTGCTGAGAATGGTTAAATAATGGCTACCATCGATTCTGTCAGTTTATATTGATGGATAGCATATAGAGGGTGACAAATTGTACAGAGTAACAGATGTATTTGTATCAAAACAGGCTTTAGGTGTGACTGAGTAAATGGATAAGTGATGCCGTCTAATAAATTGACACTGTTTTCAGAGTCTCTGATCAGGAAACAGTTATTGAAGATGAATAAGTAGGGCATAAAGTCTTGTATGTAAATATATTTTGCCTAGTTAATAGACTGAAAATGAATTTGATTTGAAACCCCAGACCTAGTTATCAGACCAAAATGTAAATGAAACCCCTCAAAACAACAAAAAAATACCACCTCCCCCCAAACCCCACCACAACTTATAGCACCCAAGTATTTTTGAAACCAGTGGAAATGTATTTAAATGTGTAGATCAATTAGAGAACAGCAGTGAAAACAACTTTTAAATGAATGACAATTAAATAATAGAAAGCTATAAATCTTTAAGCTATAAATGCACAGGGCTCCTCCTATGTCAATGAATACATCAGGATGAGTTGGTGTTCATCGTATAAATGTGGCTGTCCCTAATCTACTAGGTCTTACTCCATACAGGCATTTTTAACTTTTGATGAGATTAACTAGGACTTATTGTAATACATATTCTGAACAAGACCTCAGAGACAATCTCTAGTCTACTGGATTAATAGGAATGCTCCAACAACGTTCAAAATTTTTCATACAAATCATATATTAGAGCTGAGTATCATAAGATATCTGACATTGATTTGATACTGACATCCCTCTACATAAACATTGATAGAGTGGCAATATAACAAACCAGTCTATAGGTCATTCATTCAGAACGAGCTGGTGAAAGAAGCTTTACTGCTTTAAATGTACCGGACAGTAAAATAAAAATATATAAAATTGTGCCTTTGATAATTCTGATCCCAGCTGTGACTGGTTAGTATAAAATAAAGAAAACTTTTAATTCAGACAATGATAAGATAGTAAGATGACTTGGGTTCCATGATCAAATATATGATTTGTCTGATTCTATAACAATCCTGTGTTTCAGGTCAAAATTGGTCCTAATACCAATACTTAGTACAGTGGTACCTTGAAAATCAAAGTCAATAGGTTCTGGGAGTGGCGTTGAGTTTAAAAGGCGTTGAGTTTTAAGGTATTTTTTGTATAAGGATGTATGGAAAACCTGTTAATGCGTTCCATGGTCCTGTGGAACTGCATATATTTTAGACTAATGTAAAATAATGGGGTTGTTTTTGACACTTTTACACTGAAAATAACAGTAAAAGTATAATATGAAAAAACACTGAAATACAATAAAAAAAAAAACAGATAAAAATCAATCAAAAATACAATAAAACCTGCACTTTACCTTAACTTCTTTATTGTTTCCTTATGCTTCTTAATTAGTGGAGAGAACCTATGAGCAGTAATAATTAAGAGAGGTTTAGTGTTTCTGTGTCGTTCTTTTAATACATTAAGTCACATTAAGCCTTTTTTTATAATAAGTGTTTTAGACTCTCTCGGAAAAGCTGATTCTTACAATTTCTCAGAACCTCGAGCTATAACACAAGTTTAAAAGTGAAACAGGAGAAAAATCCAGCTACATGCTTTCAGAGTGAATATGATGGTTATTCCACACAAATGCAGATTCGTCTCATGTTCGTGTGATGTTTTACCGCACCACTCAAACAGAGCGCTGAGCAAAGCAGCAGTCACACATACGTTGAGTTTAAGGGAAACGTTGAGTTTAAGGGTACAAATTTAAGGTAAGGGTGTTGAGTTTCAAAGATTTTGAGTTTAGGGGACGTTGAGTTACAAGGTACCACTGTATTAGAATTTTGAATCCTTAATTCCTTGGCCTTTGATTCAGTTACAAGGGTATTGAACATTGAGTCAGTTTGTACCTGTTTAACAAGTTTTACATACCGAATGGCAAAAGTAGCTCACATAATGACTGCATCAAAGAACATGGTCTTTCAGAATATCCACAGTTTATATTGAGAGACAAATGTGAGTGACTACATCCCTATCCCGAAGTGCACATGTCCGTCAGAACCCAAAAGAAAAGACAGTAGTAGTGGTCTATGACAGTAAAATTACATTAGTATGTAGGGTTGGTTTGTGTCTGTGTTGACCGAGATGCATGCTGTGTACAGAATTACATCAACAACACACAATGTATTGCTTTGTTACTTAGTTTCTCATGCAACAGAAGTCTGCCACATGGTTCCCAGGGCAGCACTGGTTGCAGACTCACTCACACACAAGCACATACACACTCTCACACAAGTGCATACACACACACATCGCTAAGTGCCACTCAGACCACTTTGTCCAGTATGTCCAGAATACTGCTTTGAAAAATCCCCGTTATTCCGGTAAGCTCATGTGTCACCAGCACCCTTCCATCCGGCCGAGGCTTTCGAACCAGGACCACTTCGCCCTCCAGCAGGTTAAGCTCAGCATTAGTCCGTGCATTGTATCCCTTCAGGACTTTGTGTCTGATAAAACAGACAATATCATTAACATCCGACATCAGATTAATAGCATGTAATAAAATAATGTATATGATAACATTAATTTAACATATTTAGATTTAAAGAGGGGACGTTTAGTTAAGTTAATTTTTCCAATGCATTTTAGCTTTCAACTGGATACAGTGACGTGCCCCCTCTCTGAATTTCTCTAGGACAGCATGGTGGCTCGGGGGGTAGCACTATTGCCTCAAAGCAAGAAGGTCGTAGGTCCAATTCCCAGGTAAAGTGGTCCAGGTCCTTTCTGTGTGGAGTTTGCATGCTCTCCCCATGTCCATGTGGGTTTCCTCCAGGTGCTCCGGTTTCCTCCCACAGTCCAAAGACATTGCAGTCAGCTTCATTGGAGATTCTAAAAGGTGTGAATGTGTGAATGTCTGTCTGCCCTGTAATGGACTGGTGACCTCTCTGGGGTGTTTCCTACCATTCACCCAGTGAATTGGACTCACCGCGACCCTAAATAAGATAAAGCAGTGGTAAAACAGATAATGAATGGATGAATTCCTCTATGTTTCCATATGTCATTCTAAACCAGGGGTGTCAAACTCAAGGCCCGCGGGCCAAATCCGGCCCGCCACGTCATTTTTTGTGGCCCGCGAGAGCATAAAAGACGTATGATTGTTGTGATGGTTTGAGTAGTTACAGAGACGTATTTATAATTTAATGCGACACTTGCGGCAGTAAGCGGCAACCGTTGACATTGTTGTCATGGCAACTAACTCTGACTTCGCTAAGAAGCCATGTCACTTTTACGTTTTAGCGGCAAAAGAACGCAGGGTAGCGTAGTCAGTAGCGTAAACAATAATAAATAGAAGTTAATTCTCTTGCAATCCAATACAGAAGCATAATTTGCTAGTAGTAGACATTTATATTCTCAGTTGTTTGTAAATGTTTAGCGAGTATGTTACAGCGTTTCAGTTACGAATTTAACGTAATTCCGTAATTAAATGCGGTTATTACACTTACTACAGCAATTAGTATTTTTACACAAGATGCTAACTTGTTAGCGCTATTTTACATTTGGTTAAATTTCATATTGTGCTAGATGTAACACTTAACTACAGCTATGTGCATGTACTGTATTACGTTTTTTATTGTTTTTATTGTTTGTATTTTGTAGTTTTACTCCATTCTGATGCACACGGTGTACAGCTGAGAAGCAAATAAAACCAACGTAACTGTATTTTAGAGGGTGCTGTCTGTCTGTCTAGCTGAGAAAGGGGAAAAACTTAGCGAGGGCAGAACAATTGTCTTAAAATACATTGTAAAATCATACATAAACTGCATCTCTCACAATGCATGCCGATTTTGTGACCCGCAAAATGATCGCAACCCGCCACTAGATGATGTTCAGAAATATTTACAAATAATCCCAAAATGTACAAGAAGAGAAAATTGAAGCAGAATGAGGTAATTTAATGAATTAAATTACAAGTGAATACAAGTTTGTGATTCAAGTTTGGCATTTTGACACCAAACACAGAATTTAGCCTTCAAGAAAAACAACAAAGGCAGACTGCAATCACAGCAGGATACGTTACAGTCGGCCCTTTGAGGGCCACCATAATGCAGATGTGGCCCTTGTTGAAATGAGTCTGACACCCCTGTTCTAAACGGTTTAAAATCCTATAGTTTTTAAATAATAGTCCCATTTATAAAAAGGAAAAAACACCAAAGTCACTGATTGCATCATCTGAATGTTTTCCCCAGTCTGAATAACTAATTGTTCCACTTTTATCAATAACAGTGGAATGTGTGTAGGATGTTTTCTGGGTATCAGCTACTTTTTTTTACAGCCCCATACTTTTTCTCTGTTATTTATGTAGTTATTGATATGTTTCCCCCTCTTTAAATCATTAGTTAAACAGGCTCTAATACCTCTAATAATAACCACTCACCTGATAGGACTGGACTGGCTGTTAAGTGTAGCTGATTTTGCACCTAAAGGCAGACAGTCAACGATAGAATAACTCTGAACAGGTCCTTTTCTTTGCGGGGTCGTCTTCGTGTCTTTAAGGACTGAGATGTTTCCATCTCGACCGATAATTGCTGATGGGTTCCAGTGCTCCAAAGCCGTGGAACTGCTAGGAGAGCTCCCGGTAATCTGAGCTTCAGAAGACAGACATGTTGTCCTCGTTGTGGTTTGGGGAGTTTCTTCATGAGAGAACCTCACCGACTTTACAGGCTAGAGAAACAAAAGGGTCAGGAGTGAATCCAAATAATTATAGTAAAGTGACCTGAAAAAAAGGGACAATTATTTTAGTGTTTCTTAACAAATAGAATCATAAAATGATGGCTTCTTAACCTGCAGCTCTATATTTTAGGCCAATGTTGTTTGCTTAAAATCAATAAGTGAATCAAATTATCATAAAGATCATTATATATATATATATATATATATATATATATATATATATATATATATATATATATATAGAACATGACCAACTAAAACAACATCAATAGAAGTGCGACCGTCTCTGACTTTACATCTACAAGGTGGACCAACTAGGTAGGAGTGTCTAATAGAGTGGACAGAGAGTGGACATGGTATTTAAAAACTCCAGCAGCGCTGCTGTGTCTTATCCACTCATACCAGCACAACACACACTAACACACCACCACCATGTCAGTGTCACTGCAGTGCTGAGAATCATTTACCACCCAAATAATATCTGCTCTGTGGTGGTCCTGGGGGAGTCCTGACCATTAAAGAACAGGATAAAAGCAGGCTAAAAAAAAGTATGTACAGAAACAGATGGACTACAGTCAGTAATTGTAGAACTTTAAAGTGCTTCTATATGGTAAGTGGAGCTGATAAAATAGACAGTGAGTGTAGAAACAATGAGGTGGTTTTAATGTTATGTTATATATACACTTTAACACATGATATCTATTGACTTTTTCAAAGTTGAATTAAATCATGATGATGTGTTATACTGTATAAAATGACATATTCATTTATTGATGTCATACATACATACATATAAATAAATATATAATGGGGCCCAAACATGTTTAAAAATGTGTGTGTGTGTACATATGTATATGTACCTTTTCTGCGATCAGCCTATAAGGATCTGGTTTGACCAGAATGGACTGAGGAGCTGTGCAAGTGTCTTTTGTAGCAGAATATTTGGCATCCATTGTGTGGTATGTGCCACCAGAGGGTGTCGTTCCCTCAGAAGTCCAGAGCTGTGGCCTGATTGGATTTGTGAACAAACCATTTCTTTTTCTAGGAAGAACAGGAGAACGTCCAAATCCGTAGATCTGTCCCAAATCCTGAGCCGGGGGCTGAAGACTCAAATGACGGCGGGGTGAGCCTAAAACATTACATTACAGAAACAGGTAATCAAAAATAAAATAAACTGCCTCAAGTTGTAATGGATATAAAATACTGATTATCTATAACTTTAATGTACACTGTCCAAAATGATGTATTCACTATCAAAAGCTGTTTTATTACAGGTCAAACTGAGTGCTATTGCTCAGACTGACTTTACTGCAAAAGGTCTCACTGCATGTGCACACTTCACATGAGTGACACAGAGTGCACATCTATGCAATGTGACTTTTACAAAATTATGGCCAAATTATGGGCATAAGTACTGTATGTTGTCACCCCTCCCAAACGTTAGGTTCAGATGGTTCATCCACATCCACTGCTAACACTGCCACAAAAGTGGTTTGATGAACACCAAGATGAAATCAAGCATCTTCAATGCTGTCTCTGCATTAACAGAGAGCCTTTTAAATAATAATAATAATAATAGAATTGTATTTATAAGCGCCTTTCAGGATACACAAGGACACTTTACACATTAAAGTTCCAGTTGTGGAAGTAGAGCTTCACCTCATTCAGCCAGCAGAAAAATAGAATATTATCTTCTTAATGAATGTTCAAACATCAAAAATGTACAGGGCAATGTACAGAGTCCTGCCATATACTTCACTTTTGTAAGTCAGTTGAGGTGGTCTTAAGGATGTTGTTATTAAAATCAATGGTTTCTGGCTGTACACCTTGGACCTTAGTAAAGTGCTGCTATAATTCTGTCACTGATGTTTTACCTAAGACCACTGTTCCGTGCTGTTGCTGATCCTGTTTTGGACAAAAGTCCACCTCTGTTCTTGGGCTTAACACTCCTATTCAACTGAACACATTTTTATTCTTCCATGCAACTGCTGCTGATAAACAGCAAGTTTTAAAGCGAATTGGTGTTAGACCTAAACCAAGACTGTAGCCATGATTTGGAAATCAGGAAGGGGGGGGAAGGGGGGGGTCCTTATTCAAGTGAGTGGAATATGTTTATCTATCATTTTTACATCTGTATACTGAGTTGGGTCAATATGAGCATATCTGATTATTGCCTGATTAAAAGGCTGTGACCTAAACAGATGCATTATGTTGCTGCTTGTTGGTTCTCACCTCTGTGTGAGGTCGGGAAGGCTCGCCTGACCGTGTCCCAACCCTGCTTTCCTCCTGCCTGTGGACCTCTCACCGCACCAATAGATGTTACAGCAGGCTGAGAGGACATGGCACCAACTGCAGCAGCAGAAGTTCCTTCAGCCTTAACTTTGTCCAGAGTCTGCACTGTCTGGAGATTTTGGGGTGGGTATCGCCTTGAAGTCATGGCGCTTGCATTGGAAACTGAGGGCTTTGGCTGCCCGAGAAATCTAGCTGAAGTTCTGTGAAAAACAATTGATACAGCATTCGAACACATACACATTATTTATTGAAGCAAATGGACCAATGCTAAGTGCTAAAATCAGAGTTTTACTTAAGTAAAACTTTATTAGAAAATAATAAAAGACAATTGCTGAGATTTGTCAAGTCTACATCCTAATCAGCAACCTTGTGGTAGCATGATAAGAAGTCAGCTTCTACCAACAATATAGTTAAATAGATCTGTCTTAACCAATTTTACTGTTTCTGCTTTTATAATAAAAATGCAAATGGGTGGGCAAACATTAAAATTTTGAAGCTAAAGATCCAAAGTTGTATTTGAGCATCTAATGTATGCATAAACCTTGGCTAAATGATTCGGATTTTCGGATTACGAACAGAAATTCGCGAAACACGTGACGTCACAAACAAGTTGACTCGGACATTCGGACAGATGATGGTGTTTTTCCGGTGTTTTCTTTATATTTTGTAAAATTCTATATTAAAATGTCCCCAAAGAATGTGCAGAGGAAGCATAGTGGTGAAAACATGAAAAAAAAATCACTATTTGTTGTATAATTACTCCTGCCAGTAGCTGTCACTGTGTATCAGACAGAGGGGACAGTGAGTGAGAGAGAAGAAGGAATTTGGCTCAGTAAAGTATTCTTTCTTTCGTGTAATTACACCTACAAAATACAACATTATTGAAATAAAGAAGAAAATAATAGAGAAATATGAGTTATTCTTGTTTCTGGTAGATACATTTTATATAAAAAGAAGGAAAAAGAAATCCTTTTTTCATGCAATATTCAGTGACTCCATATCACATCTGTGTTTTTAATATATTTTCTATATATTCCTCCTTCTGAAATATTTGAACTACTTGTTACCTATTTTTTCTTAGTTGTTATTTGTTTATTTTAACAATAATTTTTTTTGATAAATCACTAGACTGTACCCAGTGTTCTCATGCTTTTAACATGAACTCCATGCTGCTATATTTCATCTATATTTTCATGTATGTTAATAACTCAGTCCCGTTACTTTAAGTCATGTTACTCATATACAACCATCTTCCACTTAGAAACCTTGTAAATATTATACAAAATTGCCTGAGATTGACCAAAACACATTTTACATAGTTGAGTATGTGTGTTACTAGATTCAGTGTTGAACAAAGATTAAAAAAAAGTTTAATTTTATCGAGTTACTACACGCAAATGGCAGCCATTCTGTGGAATGGCTTATCCAGTGTTTATAAAGCTATTTGGGATTTAGCATAAGACACTACATGTGCCAGCTTGCACTGTTTGTAAAATAGTTTCATGCTTTATAATGCTTGCTTGGTTATTTTACTTATTTGGTTCACTGACTTATTTATGCTGTGATCTAACTGATAACAAAGGATCAATGAAGCACACGCGCATGGGGGAGGAGGGGTGATGTGTTGAAGACTTACTTGACCCGTTTTATATTGACATATTTACTTATCTGTAACTCATTTGTGTAATTTCACACTGTTAGTCTATGTCAAAACAACCTCAACATGATCTCTGACCTTCCTGTTTATTAATCAAACAGTGAGACACTGTCACAAATGGTGAATGCTTTTTCATCTACAATATTGCTGGCTGTTGACTGAATATCTGAAAGGGGTGTAATATTTGTCAAACTGAGCTGTATACACAGTACATGCACATAACGGTGGGCAAACATTATCCTACCTGAGCACAGGTGTCACATAGTTGGCAGGCAGGATGCCCACTTTACCGGTTCTGAGAGAGAGGCCGCGTAACCAGCCCTCCTTAAACTTCCCGTAAACCCCCACCATTTCCCCCTTGTTCAGTTCCAGCTCTTCGGCGTGATGGGGAGTGTACGAGTACAGTGCTGCACACCTAGAGAAAGAGTAGCTTTTGCATTACAGCGTTTTGTTGCTCCCCCCACAGGAAATGCCACAATGGTGAACGTTTACGATACAGATTGCAGATAAAGATAGCGGATTTCCAATAAGTGACAGCAGACCCGTGATCCAAGGCGTACCACAGTATTTAAATATCTGCTTAGTGTACAAAATGACAAAAAGAAGATAGGACAGAAGACAGGAAACCCTGCTAGTGAAATGCAGCTCTTAGTACTGCAATATTTTATGAGTAAGCATTAAAAGACCTGTTTGTATGATCATTTTCAGAGGTGGAAAGTAACGAATTACATTTACTCGTGTTACTGTAATTGAGTAGTTTTTTTGTGTGCTTGTACTTTTTAAAGATTTTACAACCAGAAATTTTACTTTTACTTAAGTATGTTTTGTATTAGGAATTGTAATTCGCTACATTTTAAATAACATCCGTTACTGAGTAAAAAAAAAACGCTAAAAAAAAATCGCGTCTGGGAAACTGCTGCAGTGAATTCTGCGATGGAAAATAAACTGGTGCTAAAATAAAGGAGCTGTAATCTAGATATAGAGTAGGGAAGGGTGATTTTTAAAAGTTTGGAGTTTGATGTTTCGTTATTTGATAACATAGTCTGATGCCAAAGAATGGCAAAGTTTTGTCTTACATCTTGAAGGTTTTCTTTGAGTCATTTAGTGGAAGTCACAACACCTGTAACCTTGACTTGTTTTGAGTTATGAGATTTGCAGTATGACTGTTGTTTGGTATTTGTTGGTAATGAAAAGAAGGCTGGTCTGTAGAATCCACAATTAATGCCAACTTCAGTGTTTATACAGTTTGAAAAAGTTTTATGGGATGGTCTGTACGAAAATAACACATTACACATCCCACATGTTTTAAATGTTGTATCAACATGTTTTTTTTCTATCATATTTTAATTAAAAACAACTATTGTGAGATATATCCACTTGTCTTGTTTGTATTACACAGAAGAGACACGCCCTCCTTCTGTTAAAAAAGTAACTAAGTAACGCTTACTCTGAGTACATTTTAAATGAGTTACTTTTTACTTGAGTAGATTTTTAGACTAGTAATTTTACTCGTACTTAAGTAAAAATTCATTAAAGTAATAGCACTTTTACTTGAGTACAATATTTTAGTACTCTTTCCACCTCTGATCATTTTATATTACACAATGATATCAATAGATAATAGTTTATTCCTGCATTACAGGCCTTTAACACATTCCAGGGGCAATGTATGGCTAGTAATGAGGTAAAAATAATAAAAATAATAATAATGTGATTTCAAGCAGTTGATGATTAGGTACAAAAGCAGTTTCCACAAAGGGCTGAGTCTTTGAGGAGCAAAGATGGGCAAATAATTAACAGTAGAAAATTATTGAAAAGCAATGCTCCTTAAAAAAAGATTGGAAGGGATTTGCTGATTTCACCCACAGAGCATAATATCATTAAATGATTCAAGGAATTAAGAGGAATTTTAGTGTGTAAAGAACAAGGGCACAAGCTTGAGTTCAACACCCATGATCTTCAATCCCTCAGATGGCACTGCATCAAGAACGGTCATTCATCAATAGGCCAAATGAACAGACCACTGACGAAAAAGACCATTCAGCAACAAGTCAAAAAGCTGAGGTCTGTCATGGTATGGGACTGTGTCAGTTCCCTTGGCAAAGGTAATTTACACTTCTGTGATGCAGCATTAACGCAGAAAGGTACATTGAGATTTCAAATCCACATCTGCTGCCTTCAAGACATCATCTTTTTTTTTGAGAAGGAAAGGCAGTATTACAAGGTGGTAAATGCTTTATGTCACAAATGTTTTTGGAATGTGCTGCAGGCCTGAAATGCAGGAATGGAGGTTTGTTAACAAATGAAATGACGTTGATCTGACAAAACATGAAAAATCTCAGGCTGTCCCAGCTTTTTCTGATTTGGGATTGTATTTCCAGACAAGGCTCGTAGCCACAACCCTGTGGTCACTTGATCTTTATTAGGATTAGAACTTAATCCAGCCACTAGATGGTCATTGGGAGGATTTGCAATACAGCATAACATTAAAAGATGTATACCGATCAGCCATAACATTAAAACCACCTCCTTGTTTCTACACTCACTGTCCATGTTATCAGCTCCACTTACCATATAGAAGCACTTTGTAGTTCTACAATTACTGACTGTAGTCTGTAATCTGGTGCTGCTGTGTTAGTGTGTGTTGTGCTGGTATGAGTGAATCAGACACAGCAGCACTGCTGGAGTTTTTAAATACTGTGTCCACTCACTGTCCACTCTATTAGACACTCCTACCTAGTTGGTCCACCTTGTAGATGTAAAGTCAGAGACGATCGCTCATCTATTGCTGCTGTTTGAGTTGGTCATCCTATAGACCTTCATCAGTGGTCACAGGACGCTGCCGACGGGGCGCTGTTGTCTGGATATATTTTTCTCACAGAAACACAGACAGACTCAACCTTTTATAGCCAGTGAAGCTACATCAGGCTTTTCCCCCCTCAATGTTTTACTAAAGTAAGAAAGCTGACAGCATATAATCCAATATATAAATTAAGCAACTGAGGATTAAACGTCCTGCTCTAAAGTCTAAGCCTTGGCAACTTAGCGCTAAGTGTTAGTGCTTGAACCCTCGACCCTCTGACAGTCCAGTACATTAATTACTTTAAACACCCCTTAGGTGCACTTATGCATATTAGCACAGCTGCTGTAGAGCATTAAGCCAGTTAGGTACTGGCATCCCAAAACCATGCTAAAGCACACAGACACACCTACCAACAGTAACTAGAGATAGGTGGTGCAGCTTTGTGGGGGCAGAGAGAATGTAAGCGAACGGCTTAAAAATCAAGCACTGGGTGCCCAGTTGGCACTGCGAAATATTCCCAGTTCGTGTCTCGGCTCTGCTGGGCACCATCTAGATGGCACAACTGGCAGTGCCTGAAGCACACTAAAATTGGCCACCGAGTCTGCTGGGTGGGAAAAGATCAGACTATGATCAGGGTAGGGTTCTCAAACGCTGTGCAAGGACCCTGGTTAGCAGACCAAGGCGCCTGTGCAGAAGTGGATAAGCCTCATGGGCAAATCCATCGAAACATGGGCGACAAAGAAGGGGTTGAGAGACGTGTCGGAAGGGGCGTGGAGCAGGCAAATATATACCCTTCTTAAACGCAACATACCCTCCACTCCCCAGCAGCGGAAGGCTAAATGGCTACACTAAATCAGGAGAAAAAGGGAGAGATGCATAAATAAATAGAAAAAAATAGAAAGTATTCTCCCTGACCCCATCTCACATAACCCTACAGGTGGTCATGACCCCAAGAATGAGAAAAGCATCAGTTTTAGTAGTCAGATTTGGATTCTTTTAATATATTCACCACTGCTTTATCCTATTCAGGGTCGTGATGGATTTGATTTACTGGGAAAAAGGCAGGAAACACTCCAGACAGGTTGCCAATCTATCACAGGGCATGCACACACACAAACTCATACCTAGGTGGAATTTAGTATCTCCAATTGACTGTGGGAGAAAACTGGAGCACCCGGAGTAAACCCACACAGACATGGAGAGAACATGCAAATTCCAAACAGAACGGACCCAGACTTCTTCATCCGGGAATCAAACCCAGGACCTTCTTGCTGTGAGGTGACAGTGCTACCCACCAAGCCGACTTCTTTTTTTTCTATTTATTTATGCATTTTATCCCAATTTTCTCCCGATTTAGCGTAGTCAATTTGTCCTCCGCTGCTGGGGATCCCTGATTGCATTTGAGGAGGGTATATTGCTGCTCACGCCTCCGCCGACCCATGCGCAGTCCTAGTGGACCCCTTCTTTTCACCCATGCTTACTGCACAGGCGCCTCTATCCGTCAACCAGGGTCCTTACACAGCGTTTGAGGAATCCACCCACATAGTCCGGTCATCCCGTCCTAGCAGACACGGTGGCCAATTAGTGTCTGCTGCAGGCACTGCCAATAATGCCCGCTGGATGGCACCCAGCCAACCGGCGTTTTGAACCAAGGAGTTTAGAATATTGATGCTGGTGTGTTAGCAGAATATCCCGCTGCGCCACCTGGGTGCATAGCCGACCTCTTTTAATTAATTTATTTATTTATTCTATTTGCAAAACCCTGAAGTTCTCAAAGATTGACACCTTTTTAGACACTGAATTGTATACAAGTAACTGATGTAAGAAGACGACGCAGGCAAGAGACTTAGAGGTACTTACACACTGATAGAAAGCTGCTGGGTGGACGACTGTTTACTCTCAGTGAGCGGTGGAGGAACCTGGGGGTTAATCAGAGCCATGGTGATGGTCGGAGGTACTTCACCATTCATCTTCCTTTCAACCTGTGAGAGAAACAGTATCACTTTAGTGTTGGCAATGTCTGGCATTGATTTTCTCTTCTTGAATGTCTTCATTCCAGCTGTCTAGATTTATATTTCATAATTTACCTTCCCTCATTAGAGGAATATTTTACCAAGGATCTAATTGCACAAATGTTTCTTTTGCACATAATGCAGTCAATTAGCTATGACATGTTTTTAGATGGGTGTTTAAAAGCATATTTACTTTTGTACCGAGGCTTCAGTGGTAATACAGGAATGAAAGTCTTGAATAGGAATAAAAGTTTGGAATGAAAGTAATTCTGAAGATGTGGTACAAACAACACTGTTGGTCCTTTAAGCACTCCCCATCAATTACCAGGTGATTTTCAGTAAATTAACCTTATTTTGCCAAACGTATCATATTTGATACATGAGTTTTAGAGACCTCTACATCATCAGTATGTACACCGATCAACCATAACATTAAAACCCCCTCCTTGTTTGTACCCTCACTGTCCATTTTATCAGCTTCACTTACCATATAGAAGCACTTTGTAGTTCTACAATTACTGACTGTAGTCCATCTGTTTATCTAAATACTTTGTTAGCCCCCTTTCATGCTGTTTTTCAATGGTCAGGACTCTCCCAGGACCACCACAGAGTAGGTATTATTTGGGTGGTAGATCATTCTCAGCAGTTTTTAAACACCTCACTGTCACTGCTGGATTGAGAATAGTCCACCAACCAAAAATATCCAGCCAACAGCACCCTGTGGGCAGCGTCCTGTGACCACTGATGAAGGTCTAGAAGATGACCAACTCGAACAGCAGCAATAGATGAGTGATCGTCTCTGACTTTACATCTACAAGGTGGACCAACTAGGTAGGAGTGTCTAATAGAGTGGACAGTGAGTGGACACGGTATTTAAAAACTCTGGTCCAGTCATATCAGCACAACACACACTAACACACCACCACCATGTCAGTGTCACTGCAGTGCTAAGAATGATCCACCACCCAAATAATACCTGCTCTGTAGTGGTCCTGGGAGTCCTGACCACTGAAGAACAGCATGACAGAGGGCTAACAAAGCATGCAGAAAAACAGATGGACTACAGTCAGTAATTGTAGAACTACAAAGTGCTTCTATATGGTAAGTGGAGCTGAAAAAATGAACAGTGAGTGTAGAAACAAGGAGGTGGTTTTAATGTTATGGCTGATCAGTGTATTCAGTCAATAATTTGTAATGGACATAGTTCGTAAAGACACACACCTGAGTTTATAAGGGCGCACTATTTACACTGCATTGTCAAGACAAAAACAAGCCATGAAGTCCAAGGAACTGTCTATAAACCTCTCCCATCAAATTTTGGCAAAGCATTTATCAAGGCAAGGTTAAACAATAATATCTAGGGCTTTAAGTGTTCCCCAGGCCACACCGGCCTCATAAAATCTGAAACGGTTAAAGCACAACCTTGACTCATGCTAGAGTTGGCCATCCAGATAAATTAAAAATTTAGACAAGCAAGGCCTGGGTCAGGGAGGTCAGACATAATGCTCACTGTAAAAGCACTAAAATCCTGTGCAGAGATGGGCAAACCTGTTGGATAGACAAACTATGACTGCAGCACTGCATAAATCAGGCCTTTATGACAGAGAGGCAAGACAAAAGCCATTGCTGAGTAAAAGACATACAGCACTGGCATATACTATACCTACAGTGAAACATGGTGGTGGCAGCATCATGCTACAGGGTATTTCTCAGCTGTAAATTTGTAAAAATGTTGAAGGTTTTATTTTACAAATCTATAAGTGAAGTTAGTTTCATGAATTTGAGTTCTTTTATAAGCATCTGCTGGGTCATATACATACAGCAACTTGCACCCATAACAAAACACACAAAAGGCAACTCAAACTGTTACCTTATGTTGTCTGAATGGTAGGATGGAATAAAAAAACACCAAAAACAGGTCTGCAATGACTTGTAGTAACAGTAGTAGAAGTGTATGTAGTAGTAATGTAGTAGTAGCCTTAATATAGGCTTGAAGGCAATCATCTAAGAAAGGAGGCCCATGCTCAAGCCTTTGCTTTGTCAGTGCAATGAGTTACACAGTCAAGTCACATTATTATGACCACCAGCTAATATCCAGAGTAACCAACATGTGACAGCAGCTAAACGGGCTCAGAGTTACTCAATAAGGTAGGTTGTCACAGGTATCTGGAGCCATGCTGACTACAATGCATCACGACAATCGAGGTGCCACAGATATTCATGTTCAAGTCTGGGGAATTAGGGGGCCAGGGTGGTACTTGGAAGTCTTGGTCATGCTCTTCTAACCCATGTCTGACATTTCTAGCTGTGTGACATGTTGCATTGTCTTGCTGGAAGATCCCATCCGCCAAAGGGTAGACAATTTCACCCATGGTACTTTGACAGCAACGAGGGATATACACCGATCAGCCATAACATTAAAACCACCTCCTTGTTTCTACACACACTGTCCATTTTATCAGCTCCACTTACCATATAGAAGCACTTTGTAGTTCTACAATTACTGACTGTAGTCCATCTGTTTCTCTGCATGCTTTGTTAGCCCCCTTTTATGCTGTTCTTAAATGGTCAGAACCCTCCCAGGACCACTACAGAGCAGGTATTATTTAGGTGGTGGATCATTCTCAGCACTGCAGTGACACTGACATGGTGGTGGTGTGCTAGTATGTGTTGTGCTGGTATGAGTGTATAAGACACAGCAATGCTGCTGGAGTTTTTAAACACCTCACTCTCACTGCTGAACTGAGAATAGTCCACCAACCAAAAATATCCAGCCAACAGCGCCCCATGGGCAGCATCCTGTGACCACTGATGAAGGTCTAGATGATGACCAACTCAAACAGCAGCAATAGATGAGCGATCGTCTTTGACTTTACGTCTACAAGGTGGACCAACTAGGTAGGGGTGTGTAATAGAGTGGACAGTGAGTAGACACGGGTTTCAAAAACTCCAGCAGCGCTGCTGTGTCTGATCCACTCATACCAGCACAACAAAGTAGAACTACAAAGTGCTTCTAAATACATTAAGCTTAAAGGTGCTGATGTGAAGCTTGCTTGACCTTGGACAGTGTCACCTATATTCCAGCAGCTTTTTGCTGGCTCCTGGACTATTCTGACCATTCAGACAAATCTCTCAGTATAAGGTGACCTTTTTGTGTTTTGTGTTTTCTAAGCCTTAGCAAGATACTAATGTTCTATATACTTTTAATGAGCGCATTCAAACTAGATCTCGTTAGATGGGTAGTCAGGTGTATGTAAATAATTTGAATTTAACTGCATGTGGCTTAAAAATGTCAAAATCACAAGTTGTTTTTCCATGTTACATTGTATTTTCACAACAAACCACACGTGAATTATCCTTCCTTAATAAGAAGTCATCAATGCAGATTTAAGAATCACATTTTCTCCTCAGTCACATAATGAAACACACAACGATGAAACAGTGCATGGGTATGATCTCTCCTGAGGTGTGGTTAATGACTGAGTCATGGGAAATTTTTAATGACTCAGATCTGGTGTTTTATTTCTGCATGTTAGTGCTGTGTTACTGTGTTACTAATGTAACCAGATATAATCAAAAGCCTGTGACCTTCACAAAGTCTTGCATCATGTTCTTATCTTAAACTGCCTGTGTAATTCAAACTTGTGACTTAACAGATAATTTTGAAATATTTAAATAATTGAGTGATATGTTTTTTTATTCGTTTAATACCCTGGAAAACACAAAAATAGCCAAGAAAGATCTTTACATCTTTACCCTCGCACAATAAAAATTGTATGTGTGTGTTCGAAAGCCTAGTGAGCTCTCTACATGGACGCATTTTACATCATCCTACACACGCTTCCATCTAACAATATTTACTGCCAGGATACTTTTATAATTTTTTATATTACATACTAAATTTTTATTCTATTTATTTAATTACATAGTCTGTACAACATTATTTTTGTATTTTAATACTTTAATGCTTGTGTACTTTTTGCTTTAATGTATCTTTAGCTGCTGTAATAACTGACTTTCCCTATGGGATTAATAAAGCTGTCTGTCTGTCTGTCTGTCTATCTGTCTATCTATCTATCTACCTATCTAAAGGAGGCTGTTCGAATTCTTAGATGCCTTAAAATGCTGCCTAGTAGGGTACCTTAAATTTGTATTTTGACTGAATAATGAGGGAGCATCCAATGCTTCCTTATGGTTGAAGACAATCCCAGCATTCCATGTGGCACAACTTTTCTTGCCAACGATTTCAAATGCGAAGTTATTTTCAAACGTAAATAAATTCTCATTGATTTTTAATTTGTATAAACGTGCACAAATGTCATCTATGTGCAAATTCAGGCTTGTCAGTGACAATTTAACCGTTTTTGGTACACGGACGGAGATGTTAGTTGACATGCTAGTGCATTGTGCCACCTCATCCCATTGGTTTGATTGGCCTGAGGCAAACCGTGTTACCTTAGTAAGTGAAAACTAATGCAAATGCTGGAATCACTGTCTAAGTAGTGTGTTCGAATAACCTGACTAATAAGTCAATGACTTATTAGAATCCTCTCTACTGAGGCAGCTGCCTATGTAGGCAGTAGACAGCAAGGCAGCTCACTAAGTTTTCAAACAGACCCTATGATCCACATACTTGCATCCCCTGATAAAATACGTTTCATCAATTCAAGTTAGCACAACATACAGTGCCTTGCAAAAGTATTCAGCCCCCTTGAACTTTTCAACCTTTTGCCACATTTCAGGCTTCAAACATAACGATATGAAATTGTAATTTTTTGTGAAGAATCAACAACAAGTGGGACACAATCGTGAAGTGGAACGAAATTTATTGGATATTTTAAACTTTTTTTAGAAATAAAAAACTGAAAAGTGGGGCGTGCAATATTATTCAGCCCCCTTGCGTTAATACTTTGTAGCGCCACCTTTTGCTGCGATTACAGCTGCAAGTCGCTTGGGGTATGTCTCTATCAGTTTTGCACATCGAGAGACAGAAATTTTTGCCCATTCTTCCTTGCAAAACAGCTCGAGCTCAGTGAGGTTGGATGGAGAGCGTTTGTGAACAGCAGTTTTCAGCTCTTTCCACAGATTCTCGATGGGATTCAGGTCTGGACTTTGACTTGGCCATTCTAACACCTGGATACGTTTATTTGTGAACCATTCCATTGTAGATTTTGCTTTATGTTTTGGATCATTGTCTTGTTGGAAGATAAATCTCCGTCCCAGTCTCAGGTCTTTTGCAGACTGCAACAGGTTTTCTTCCAGAATGGTCCTGTATTTGGCTCCATCCATCTTCCCATCAATTTTAACCATCTTCCCTGTCCCTGCTGAAGAAAAGCAGGCCCAAACCATGATGCTGCCACCACCATGTTTGACAGTGGGGATGGTGTGTTCAGGGTGATGAGCTGTGTTGCTTTTACGCCAAACATAACGTTTTGCATTGTGGCCAAAAAGTTCGATTTTGGTTTCATCTGACCAGAGCACCTTCTTCCACATGTTTGGTGTGTCTCCCAGGTGACTTTTTATAGATATCTTTGAGAAATGGCTTTCTTCTTGCCACTCTTCCATAAAGGCCAGATTTGTGCAGTGTACGACTGATTGTGTCCTATGGACAGAGTCTCCCACCTCAGCTGTAGATCTCTGCAGTTCATTCAGAGTGATCATGGGCCTCTTGGCTGCATCTCTGATCAGTCTTCTCCTTGTTTGAGCTGAAAGTTTAGAGGGACGGCCGGGTCTTGGTAGATTTGCAGTGGTCTGATACTCCTTCCATTTCAATATGATCGCTTGCACAGTGCTCCTTGAGATGTTTAAAGCTTGGGAAATCTTTTTGTATCCAAATCCGGCTTTAAACTTCTCCACAACAGTATCTCGGACCTGCCTGGTGTGTTCCTTGGTCTTCATGATGCTCTCTGCGCTTTAAACAGAACTCTGAGACTGTCACAGAGCAGGTGCATTTATACGGAGACTTGATTACACACAGGTGGATTCTATTTATCACCATCAGTCATTTAGGTCAACATTGGATCATTCAGAGATCCTCACTGAACTTCTGGAGTGAGTTTGCTGCACTGAAAGTAAAGGGGCTGAATAATATTGCACGCCCCACTTTTTAGTTTTTTATTTCTAAAAAAAGTTTAAAATATCCAATAAATTTCGTTCCACGTCACGATTGTGTCCCACTTGTTGTTGATTCTTCACAAAAAATTACAATTTCATATCGTTATGTTTGAAGCCTGAAATGTGGCAAAAGGTTGAAAAGTTCAAGGGGGCTGAATACTTTTGCAAGGCACTGTATACAGTTAAAAAGGGAACAAACTTCAATGTGACATTATCCTATATTCCTGCTGCCCAGTATACACTAAATGGCCAAAAGTATTTGGACAACTGACCATGAACTTGTTGGACATCTCATTTCAAAAAAATAAACTGTAAAAAAATAGTGTGACCTCTATGTGATGTTTTCAGCTATTACAACAGCCACTTTTCTAACAGTTTTCTTACAAGACTTTAAAGTATGTATGTGGGAATTTGTGCCCATTCAGTCAAAAGAGCATTTGTATTATCTTGCTCAATAAAGCCTCAGTTGATGTTCCAGTTCATTCCAAAGCTGTTCAGTAGGGTTGAGTTCAGGGCTCTGTGCAGGTCACTGGAGTTTGTTTAAACTTAAACCAAGCTTTTCTTCTTGAGTTTATAGAGCTTGCTTTGTGCACAGGAGCACTAGTATGCTAAAACAAGAAAAGGGCCTTCCTTATACTGTTGCTGCAAAGTTAGAAGCACTTAATTTCAATTATATAACTGGTTTTTATATGTTAGCAATTGTTGTGACTGAAACACATTTTCAAAACTTAGAAAGGGTGTCCGTATACTTTAGTCCATATAGTGTAGGTGGTATGTTTAGTCTGACTTTTTAGAACCCTCTGTACTTGGCTCTGTACTGTGTAGGCAGTAGACAGCAAGGCAGCTCACTAGGTTTTCAAACAGACCCTATGATTCAAAGACTTGCACCCCCTGATGAAATTCAACGTTTCATCAATTTAAAAAAATAATATATATATATATACAGTGTATCACAAAAGTGAGTACACCCCTCACATTTCTGCAGATATTTAAGTATATCTTTTCATGGGACAACACTGACAAAATGACACTTTGACACAATGAAAAGTAGTCTGTGTGCAGCTTATATAACAGTGTAAATGTATTCTTCCCTCAAAATAACTCAATATACAGCCATTAATGTCTAAACCACCGGCAACAAAAGTAAGTACACCCCTTAGTGAAAGTTCCTGAAGTGTAAATATTTTGTGTGGCCACCATTATTTCCCAGAACTGCCTTAACTCTCCTGGGCATGGAGTTTACCAGAGCTTCACAGGTTGCCACTGGAATGCTTTTCCACTCCTCCATGACGGCATCACGGAGCTGGCGGATATTCGAGACTTTGCGCTCCTCCACCTTCCGCTTGAGGATGCCCCAAAGATGTTCTATTGGGTTTAGGTCTGGAGACATGCTTGGCCAGTCCATCACCTTTACCCTCAGCCTCTTCAATAAAGCAGTGGTCGTCTTAGAGGTGTGTTTGGGGTCATTATCATGCTGGAACACTGCCCTGCGACCCAGTTTCCAGAGGGAGGGGATCATGCTCTGCTTCAGTATTTCACAGTACATATTGGAGTTCATGTGTCCCTCAATGAAATGTAACTCCCCAACCCCTGCTGCACTCATGCAGCCCCAGACCATGGCATTCCCACCACCATGCTTGACTGTAGGCATGACACACTTATCTTTGTACTCCTTACCTGATTGCCGCCACACATGCTTGAGACCATCTGAACCAAACAAATTAATCTTGGTCTCATCAGACCATAGGACATGGTTCCAGTAATCCATGTCCTTTGTTGACATGTCTTCAGCAAACTGTTTGCGGGCTTTCTTGTGTAGAGACTTCAGAAGAGGCTTCCTTCTGGGGTGACAGCCATGCAGACCAATTTGATGTAGTGTGCGGCGTATGGTCTGAGCACTGACAGGCTGACCCCCCACCTTTTCAATCTCTGCAGCAATGCTGACAGCACTCCTGCGCCTATCTTTCAAAGACAGCAGTTGGATGTGACGCTGAGCACGTGCACTCAGCTTCTTTGGACGACCAACGCGAGGTCTGTTCTGAGTGGACCCTGCTCTTTTAAAACGCTGGATGATCTTGGCCACTGTGCTGCAGCTCAGTTTCAGGGTGTTGGCAATCTTCTTGTAGCCTTGGCCATCTTCATGTAGCGCAACAATTCGTCTTTTAAGATCCTCAGAGAGTTCTTTGCCATGAGGTGCCATGTTGGAACTTTCAGTGACCAGTATGAGAGAGTGTGAGAGCTGTACTACTAAATTGAACACACCTGCTCCCTATGCACACCTGAGACCTAGTAACACTAACAAATCACATAACATTTTGGAGGGAAAATGACAAGCAGTGCTCAATTTGGACATTTAGGGGTGTAGTCTCTTAGGGGTGTACTCACTTTTGTTGCCGGTGGTTTAGACATTAATGGCTGTATATTGAGTTATTTTGAGGGAAGAATAAATTTACACTGTTATATAAGCTGCACACAGACTACTTTTCATTGTGTCAAAGTGTCATTTTGTCAGTGTTGTCCCATGAAAAGATATACTTAAATATCTGCAGAAATGTGAGGGGTGATAAAAGTGAGTACACCCCTCACATTTCTGCAGATATTTAAGTATATCTTTTCATGGGACAACACTGACAAAATGACACTTTGACACAATGAAAAGTAGTCTGTGTGCAGCTTATATAACAGTGTAAATTTATTCTTCCCTCAAAATAACTCAATATACAGCCATTAATGTCTAAACCACCGGCAACAAAAGTGAGTACACCCCTTAGTGAAAGTTCCTGAAGTGTCAATATTTTGTGTGGCCACCATTATTTCCCAGAACTGCCTTAACTCTCCTGGGCATGGAGTTTACCAGAGCTTCACAGGTTGCCACTGGAATGCTTTTCCACTCCTCCATGACGACATCACGGAGCTGGCGGATATTCGAGACTTTGCGCTCCTCCACCTTCCGCTTGAGGATGCCCCAAAGATGTTCTATTGGGTTTAGGTCTGGAGACATGCTTGGCCAGTCCATCACCTTTACCCTCAGCTTCTTCAATAAAGCAGTGGTCGTCTTAGAGGCGTGTTTGGGGTCATTATCATGCTGGAACACTGCCCTGCGACCCAGTTTCCGGAGGGAGGGGATCATGCTCTGCTTCAGTATTTCACAGTACATATTGGAGTTCATGTGTCCCTCAATGAAATGTAACTCCCCAACACCTGCTGCACTCATGCAGCCCCAGACCATGGCATTCCCACCACCATGCTTGACTGTAGGCATGACACACTTATCTTTGTACTCCTCACCTGATTGCCGCCACACATGCTTGAGACCATCTGAACCAAACAAATTAATCTTGGTCTCATCAGACCATAGGACATGGTTCCAGTAATCCATGTCCTTTGTTGACATGTCTTCAGCAAACTGTTTGCGGGCTTTCTTGTGTAGAGACTTCAGAAGAGGCTTCCTTCTGGGGTGACAGCCATGCAGACCAATTTGATGTAGTGTGCGGCGTATGGTCTGAGCACTGACAGGCTGACCCCCCACCTTTTCAATCTCTGCAGCAATGCTGACAGCACTCCTGCGCCTATCTTTCAAAGACAGCAGTTGGATGTGACGCTGAGCACGTGCACTCAGCTTCTTTGGACGACCAACGCGAGGTCTGTTCTGAGTGGACCCTGCTCTTTTAAAACGCTGGATGATCTTGGCCACTGTGCTGCAGCTCAGTTTCAGGGTGTTGGCAATCTTCTTGTAGCCTTGGCCATCTTCATGTAGCGCAACAATTCGTCTTTTAAGATCCTCAGAGAGTTCTTTGCCATGAGGTGCCATGTTGGAACTTTCAGTGACCAGTATGAGAGAGTGTGAGAGCTGTACTACTAAATTCAACACACCTGCTCCCTATGCACACCTGAGACCTAGTAACACTAACGAGTCACATGACATTTTGGAGGGAAAATGACAAGCAGTGCTCAATTTGGACATTTAGGGGTGTAGTCTCTTAGGGGTGTACTCACTTTTGTTGCCGGTGGTTTAGACATTAATGGCTGTATATTGAGTTATTTTGAGGCAAGAATAAATTTACACTGTTATATAAGCTGCACACAGACTACTTATCATTGTGTCAAAGTGTCATTTTGTCAGTGTTGTCCCATGAAAAGATATACTTAAATATCTGCAGAAATGTGAGGGGTGTACTCACTTTTGTGATACACTGTATATATATATATATATATATATATATATATATATACAGTGTATCACAAAAGTGAGTACACCCCTCACATTTCTGCAAATATTTAAGTATATCTTTTCATGGGACAACACTGACAAAATGACACTTTGACACAATGAAAAGTAGTCTGTGTGCAGCTTATATAACAGTGTAAATTTATTCTTCCCTCAAAATAACTCAATATACAGCCATTAATGTCTAAACCACCGGCAACAAAAGTGAGTACACCCCTAAGAGACTACACCCCTAAATGTCCAAATTGAGCACTGCTTGTCATTTTCCCTCCAAAATGTCATGTGATTTGTTAGTGTTACTAGGTCTCAGGTGTGCATAGGGAGCAGGTGTGTTCAATTTAGTAGTACAGCTCTCACACTCTCTCATACTGGTCACTGAAAGTTCCAACATGGCACCTCATGGCAAAGAACTCTCTGAGGATCTTAAAAGACGAATTGTTGCGCTACATGAAGATGGCCAAGGCTACAAGAAGATTGCCAACACCCTGAAACTGGGCTGCAGCACAGTGGCCAAGATCATCCAGCGTTTTAAAAGAGCAGGGTCCACTCAGAACAGACCTCGCGTTGGTCGTCCAAAGAAGCTGAGTGCACGTGCTCAGCGTCACATCCAACTGCTGTCTTTGAAAGATAGGCGCAGGAGTGCTGTCAGCATTGCTGCAGAGATTGAAAAGGTGGGGGGTCAGCCTGTCAGTGCTCAGACCATACGCCGCACACTACATCAAATTGGTCTGCATGGCTGTCACCCCAGAAGGAAGCCTCTTCTGAAGTCTCTACACAAGAAAGCCCGCAAACAGTTTGCTGAAGACATGTCAACAAAGGACATGGATTACTGGAACCATGTCCTATGGTCTGATGAGACCAAGATTAATTTGTTTGGTTCAGATGGTCTCAAGCATGTGTGGCAGCAATCAGGTGAGGAGTACAAAGATAAGTGTGTCATGCCTACAGTCAAGCATGGTGGTGGGAATGCCATGGTCTGGGGCTGCATGAGTGCAGCAGGTGTTGGGGAGTTACATTTCATTGAGGGACACATGAACTCCAATATGTACTGTGAAATACTGAAGCAGAGCATGATCCCCTCCCTCCGGAAACTGGGTCGCAGGGCAGTGTTCCAGCATGATAATGACCCCAAACACACCTCTAAGACGACCACTGCTTTATTGAAGAGGCTGAGGGTACAGGTGATGGACTGGCCAAGCATGTCTCCAGACCTAAACCCAATAGAACATCTTTGGGGCATCCTCAAGCGGAAGGTGGAGGAGCGCAAAGTCTCGAATATCCGCCAGCTCCGTGACGTCGTCATGGAGGAGTGGAAAAGCATTCCAGTGGCAACCTGTGAAGCTCTGGTAAACTCCATGCCCATGAGAGTTAAGGCAGTTCTGGGAAATAATGGTGGCCACACAAAATATTGACACTTCAGGAACTTTCACTAAGGGGTGTACTCACTTTTGTTGCCGGTGGTTTAGACATTAATGGCTGTATATTGAGTTATTTTGAGGGAAGAATAAATTTACACTGTTACATAAGCTGCACACAGACTACTTTTCATTGTGTCAAAGTGTCATTTTGTCAGTGTTGTCCCATGAAAAGATATACTTAAATATCTGCAGAAATGTGAGGGGTGTACTCACTTTTGTGATACACTGTATATATATATATATATATATATATGTATACACTAATCAGCCATAACATTAAAACCACCTCCTGGTTTCTACACTCTCTGTCCATTTTATCAGCTCCACTTACCATATAGAAGCACTTTGTAGTTCTACAATACCTAATCTATAATACCTACTCTGTGGTCCTGGGAGAGTCCTGACCATTGAAGAACAGCATGAAAGGGGGCTAACAAAGCATGGACTACAGTCAGTAATTGTAGAACTACAAAGTGAGTGTAGAAAGGAGGTGGTTTTAGCGTTAAGGCTGATCAGTATATATATATACTGTATATATGTGTGTGTGTGTGTGTGTGTGTGTGTGTGTGTGTGTGTGTGTGCTGAATTTAACACTGAATAACAATAAAAACAAAAGGTTCCGGCACATTTAACATTTTCTTGTTGCTGTGCGGACCAAACTCTACCAGCTGTGCCTGCATGCTGACAGTTTTCTATACAGACAAATGTTTTAGCAAAGCATTATTTCTGTCCTGCTGGCTTTATTAAAGTGATTCTTTTTTCCAGTGATTGCTTACTGTGGGTAGCACATGAAGCAAAAATAATAATAAATAAAAAATGGTGTCATTAGCCAATCAGCGATGGTCAGTTATTTGATGAGATTGGCTCAAATGTATGTTAAATTATTGATTAATTCTATTTACATTATTTCTTATGGGAAAAACAGGTTTAACTAACGAACATCAAGGGTCCACTGTACTACACTAATTGACTGTGTTTGCTTGCATTTGTCACAGATAAACACATATATGAAAGTGCAATTGAGTAAGTGCTTAATATTATTTTGGGCAATGTGTTTAAAAAGTAGTAAAATATAAGAAAAAAAAAATCACAGCTTAATGTAGGTAATGCTAGCACATAGCTAACAGGCTAATGGCTAGCTTACTGCATAAAACATGCTAAAACATGCTAAAACATGCTAAAACATGCAATTTTCACTGATAAAGCCAGTGACCTTCACAAAGTCTTGCATCATGTTCTTATCTTAAACTGCCTGTATAATTCAAACTCACGTCTTAACAGATAATTTTGAAATATTTAAATAATTGTGTAGAATACAACAATACAATTCACACAACAATAACACACCTGGACGCTAGGAGGGGTAATTATGTTAAAATGCTGTTTGTTGACTACAGCTCAGCATTTAACATGATTATCCCCTCTAAACTACCTATCAACTTGGAGAACCTGGGACTTCATCCATCCTTGTGTCACTGGATCTCTAACTTCCTGACTGACAGACCACAAGCAGTGCGGGTAGGCAAACATGTCTCACCCAGATTAAGTATGGCTAATGCAGGCCACCCCAAACATTTAAAAAAAGTATGTTTGGCACTACTGCATCATTTGGCACTATACAGACAGTCATTCTGTTAAAGGTCTTTCCTTTTGATTTTCCTGGTAGAGTACAGAAATGGTTTACCTCCGCCTTATATCATGCAGTTGTCACCATCCTATATTGCTGCTGCCCCATACACTATATGGCCAAAAGTATTTGGACACCTGCCCATGAGCTTGCTGGACATCCCATTTTAACAAATAGCATTAAAATAAAGTGACCTTTATGTGGCCTAGCGGTTAAGGTACTGGACTTATAATCAAAAGGTCGCTGGTTCAAGCCCCACCACTACCAGGTTGTCACTGTTGGGCCCTTGAGCAAGGCCCTTAACCCTCAACTGCTTAGACTGTATACTGTCACAGTACTGAAAGTCGCTTTGGATAAAAGTGTCTGCCAAACGATCAACCATAACATTAAAACCAACTTCTTGTTTCTACACTCACTGTGAATGTTATTAGCTCCACTTACCATATAGAAGAACTTTGTAGTTCTACAATTACTGACTGTAGTCCACCTGTTTCTCTGCATGCTTTGTTAGACCCCTTTCATGCTGTTCTTCAATGGTCAGGACTCTCCCAGGACCACTACAGAGTAGGTATTATTTGGGTGGTGGATCATTCTCAGCACTGCAGTGACACTGACATGGTGGTGGTGTGTTAGTGTGTGTTGTGCTGGTATGAGTGGATAAGACACAACAATGCTGCTGGAGTTTTTAAACACGTCACTGTCACTGCTAGACTGAGAATAGTCCACCAACCAAAAATATCCAGCTAACAGCGCCCTGTAGGCAGCGTCCTGTGACCACTGATGAAGGTCTAGAAGATGACCAACTCAAACAGCAGCAATAGATGAGTGATCGTCTCCGACTTTACATCTACACAGTGAACCAACTAGGTAGGAGTGTGTAATAGCAGACATCCTAAGTCTCCCGGAAGTTCCGGGAGTCTCCCGCATATACATAGCGGCTCCCTGATGCCCCAGAATCTCCCAGAATCTAGAACGAGCGGCCAAGAGCGACAAAAACGCGCACGCAGGTGACAAAGACTTTTTTCCCGATTGCGTGTGGGAAAGAGAGGGAGAGTGAGAGAAAGTCCGGGGTCCGGGGGTACCTCCCTGAAATGAGTTTTTGCAACTTGGGATGTCTGTAATAGGGTGGACAGTGAGTGGACACGGTATTTACTCCAGCAGTGCAGCTGTGTCTGATCCACTCATACCAGCACAACACACACTAACACACCACCACCAGTGTCAGTGTCACTGCAGTGCTGAGAATCATTCACCACCTAAATAAGACCATTGAAGAACAGGGTAAAAGCAAGCTAAAAAGTATGTAGAGAAACAGATGGACTACAGTCAGTAATTGTAGAACTACAAAGTGCTTCTATATGGTAAGTGGAGCTGATAAACAAGGTGGTGGTTTCAATGTTATGGCTGATCAGTGTATGGGCGCTAGTACAGAGAAGAGCCTTGATGCTTGTCTTCCTCGAGTTCTGGGTGGAGGATCAAGTCAAGCAAGACTAGAGGCTTGGAGGTTGCGTGGAGGTTGCATTTGTATTATGTTGCTCAATAAAGCCTCAGTTGATGTTTCAGTTAACTCCAAAGCTGTTCAGTAGGGTTGAGTTCAGGGCTCTGTGCAGGTCACTGAAGTTTGTTTAAACTTAAACCAAGCTTTTCTTCATGTCTTTATAGAGCTTGCTTTGTGCACAGGGACAGTTGCGCTAAAACAAGAAAAGGGCCTTCCCTAAACTATTGCTGCAAAGTTGTAAGCAATTGTTAGGATTAAAACACAGGATTTCAAAAATTAGAAATGGTGTTCCTATTCTATTGTCCATATAGTGTAGGTGGTAGGTTTAGTCTGGCACCTCTGCTAAGATCTTTGTGCAATGCAAAATCCTGACAGGACCTGACAGGTCTCTCTGCATCCCTGATACACGCAAACCCCCGTGTCTCAACAATGAACCAAAGCATGTGAAGGAAAATACATGTATTTAGGAAACAAAGTCCTTCCAACTGCCTCAGGCTCCATAAACAGAGGCAGAAAAAACAAATCCAGGTCACAGGCAATCAGCACAAGAAGGTGTTTTACCTACCAGTTACTCATGTTTGCATAAAAATGAGCTTTTTAAAGCAACTTGAGTTCTGTTCTCTCAGAGATCACTGGCTTACATGTACGTCTGACAGTAAGTCTCTGTTTAAAATGCGATTATTCACTTATTTTCTGTTTTACTACCACTTTGTACTATTCAGGGTTGCGGTGGGTACAATTTACCAGGCAAAAGGTAAGAAATACCTCGGCCAGGTTGCCAGTCCATCACAGGGCAAACACACACACAAATCTAGGGTAACTTTAGTAGCTACAATTAACCTGACTTCATGGTTTTGGACTGTGGGAGACAACCCACACAGAAACTGGGAGAACATTCAAACTTAACACAGAAAAAACCTGGATCACTTCACCTGGAAATGGAACCCAGGACCTTCTCGCAGTAAGGCGGCAGTGCCACCCACTGAGCCAACATGCCGCCCAGTGAGAATGTTAACTACACAAAAAGTCTTGATCGTGCAGCTGGTAGAGTGGGTGTCACACATTGGAATGGGTCCTGAGGTCCTGGGTTCTCTCCCTGTTTTGAGTCACTGTCTTGTAGATGATTCACAAACACATACAGAAGCTAATTTGGCTTTAAGGAAACTCACGCAGAAACAGAGAGAACATGCAAACTCCACACAGAAACTACCTGGACCGCTCTACCTGGGAATCAAACCCTCGATCTTCTTACTGTAAGGCAACATTGCTACTCATTGAGCCACTCAGTGAGATTATTAACTACACAAAAAGTCTTGATCGTGCAGTTGATGGAGTGGGTGTCGCACATCAGAATGGGTCCTGAAGTCCTGGATTCGATCCCCGTTTTGAGTCACTGTCTTGTAGATGATTCACAAACACATACAGAAGCTGATCTGGCTTTAAGGAAACTCACACAGACACGGGGAGAACATGCAAACTCCACACAGAAAGGACCCAGACCGCTCCACCTGGAAATCGAATCCAGGACCTTCTCACTGTAACGCAATGTTGCCACTACTCAAACCACTGCGCAGCCCAGTGAGATCATTAACTACACAAAAAGTCTTGATCGTGCAGCTGGTAGAGTGGGTCCTGCACATTGGAATGGGTCCTGAGGTCCTGGGTTCGGTCCCTGTTTTGAGTCACTGTCTTGTAGATGAATATGCAACATGGAAATGTTTCTGATTTGGCTGTAAGTGTGCTTGTCACCCTGAGTTAGATTGATGTCTTGTACGGGACGTGTTCTCAGCCTTACGCCCAGGGTTTCGAGAATGAAACAGTCAGTGAAAATAAATAAATAAGGTTCATTAAAACAGTTAATGAGCAAAGCACAAAGCACTGTGCAGTTATTTTGGTCTGTAATAGAACTGTATTGTGCTGTGAAGCCATGTTATTTGAAGGTGAAGTTATAATCACATTAAAATTCAAGATCATTATGGGGGGGGGGGGGGGGGGGGGGGGGTAATTAATTTAGTTTCTTTTTAATTCCTTTTAAAAGAGACTAAAGGCAGAAGTGCATTAATATCAAGGACAAACTAACAATGACGTGTTAGTAGATAGTCCTTCAGATTCGTCCTGGCCCTTCAGCCAACATTTATTAATAAAGCATTACTGCCTTCACAAGCCGATGTGACAAGAGTGCACGGGGGCAGCCTGATCCAAACAGACAGAGATAGCCCTGTTTTTCACACCCCGTCACATTCACATGACCCATCAGGGAGATAAAGGGTGGGTGAGGATGAAGTTCACCCGAAGGAGTCGACGCCCACAGCTTGATACTAAATAAACAACTGTATCGATTTCGCTCAACACACACAATTAGCCGTGTCTGAGTAAGTGCTCGTTGGATGGGGTGTATATAGAATATGGAAAGAGGAGTACACATGCTTAGACTCTGTATTAATCCGCTGATGGCTGGTGTAATGACGCTTCCAGAGGCTTCACACATATCAGAGGAGGTGACTCTCCTTGGTCAGCAAGAGTGTTGTGCAACCAGCCAGAAATTAAGTATATCCAACCTGGATTTTGTCACATTTTTTTTCACATTCTTTATGCAAACACGTCTTAAGCTGTGATGTAGTACAGGGTTTTCATAGTCACATTTTGGTTTCAAATTACTGGACTACAGGCAGGCCAGTCTAGTACCCGTAACCTCTTTTTCTGCAGCCATGCTTCTGTAATGTGTGCAGTGTGTGGTTTTGCATTGTCTTGTTGAAAATAAAAGATGTCGTCTTGAAGGTAGCATGTGTTGCTCTAAGATCCCAATGTACTTTTTTTTTATAATAATGATGCTATTACAGAGGAGTAAATTACCTTCGCCAAGCACACTGGCCATCTTTGCTCCTCAAAGTCTTAGCTTTCCGTGCATACTTCTTTTGTATCAAACCATGATTACAATCACCTGTTGACATTGCCTGTTTGAAATCATATCACTATTTAGCCCTAAATTGCCCCCATCCCAACTTTTTTCGGAATATGTTGCAGCCCTGAAATACAGGAATGGAGGTATATTAACAAATGAAATGAAGTTGACCAGACAAACATGAAATATATTGGGTTCATAGTGACTGCAATGAAATAAAACGATTTATGAATTTATGATTTAGTTATTGGGTGGTAAAAACATTGTCAAATAAAAAAATGGCAAATTAAATGCTAGTGAAATGGCTAACACTGGTTATGGGTGGAAATAATTGTGGATTTAGTAACATGCATGGCATGGTAACTTGCATGTTTTCAAAATCTAATCTAATATGATTTCGCTAGCACATTAATCTTTTTAAAACTTTTGCAACATCACTTGTGCTAGGCTCAGCTCTTTTCATCACATTTATCTGATGACTTGAAATAGGAAGTCAACACATTAAGAGGAATCCATATTGACATAAATATGAAAAACTAATCAAAATCAAACTGTTTTTGTGATTTTTTTTCTCTATGGACTAAATAATAATAAAGTTCCACAAAAGCAAAATTACATTTTGCATCTCTTAGTGTTTCTACACTCCTTGTCCATTTAATCAGCTCCACTTACCATATAGAAGCACTTTGTAGTTCTACTATTACTGACTGTAGTCCATCTGTTTCTTTACATACCTTTTTAACCTGCTTTCACCCTGTTCTTCAATGGTCAGCACCCCCACAGAACCACTACAGAGCAGGTATTATTTAGGTGGTGGATCATTCTCAGCACTGCAGTGACACTGACATGGTGGTGGTGTGTTAGTGTGTGTTGTGCTGGTATGAGTGAATCAGACACAGCAATGCTGCTGGTGTTTTTAAATACCGTGACCACTCACTGTCCACTCTATAAGACACTCCTACCAAGTTGGTCCACCTTGTAGATGTAAAGTCAGAGACGATCGCTCATCTATTGCTGCTGTTTGAGTTGGTCATCTTCTAGACCTTCATCAGTGGTCACAGGACGCTGCCCACGGGGCACTGTTGGCTGGATATATTTTTGATTGGTGGACTATTCTCAGTGCAGCAGTGACAGTGATGAGTTTAGACTAGATAGTAACTCCATCAGTGTTGCTGTGTCTCATACCAGCACAACACACACTAACACACCACCACCATGTCAGTGTCACTGCAGTGCTGAGAATGATCCACCACCTAAATAATACCTGCTCTGTAGTGGTCCTGGGAGAGTCCTGACCATTAAAGAACAGCATGAAAGCGAGAAAAGAGAAACAGGTGGACTACAGTCAGTAATTGTAGAACTACAAAGTGGTTCTATATGGTAAGTGTAGCTGATAAAATGGACAGTGAGTGTAGAATCATGGCGGTGGTTTTAATGTTTTGGCTGATCAGTGTAAATAATCTAACAAAAAGCTAAGACTGTTTTCTTATACTAAAAATCAAATACATTTTGGTGGTGCAGGAACAGAAAGAAGTCGGCGGCAGTTTCAATCTGGAGAAGTGGAAAGATAAACCTAGCATTATTTACCCTATGGGCAGGTCAGAAGCGGAGGCAGAGAGTGAGTCGTCTGCATGTGATGATATGCTCTTTAATTGTATGCTTATCTATTAATGGAATAGCCTGCGCAGAGGAAGGAGCAGGAGGGATGGATGAAAGAAAAAAAAGTAGTAGAGGAATAAGGAGAGGAGGGTGAGGAGTCAGTGCTCAGCAGGGATGAATAAGCCTTCCAAGCAGATAAGGGGCTGTTACGTAACTACATGAGTCATGAGCTTACTATGAGTAACAACCGAGAAAGAGAACATTTTAGTTCTCTACATTTAAAAGGTCGAACCAAGAGTGTCTCATAAATAATGATAATTACATACAATTACCTTGCCAAAATATATGATACTTTGATTTTTGTAGCTGATAATTGTACGCAGGCAGTAATATTTTTTTTATTAATTAACATAACATTATGACCACCTCCTTGTTTCTACACTTACTGTCCATTTTATCAGCTCTACTTACCATATAGAAGCACTTTAGTCCATATATTTCTCTACATACTTTGTTAGCCCCCTTTCATGCTGTTCTTCAATGGTCAGGACCCCCACAGGACCACCACAGAGTAGGTATTATTTAGGTGGTGGATCATTCTCAGAACTGTAGTGACACTGACATGGTGGTGATGTGTTAGTGTGTGTTGTGCTGGTATGAGTGGATAAGACACAGCAATGCTAATTGAGTTTTTAAACACCTCACTGTCGATGCTGGACTGAGAATAGTCCACCAACCAAAAATATCCAGCCAACAGCGTCCTGTGACCACTGATGGTCTAGAAGATGACCAACTCAAACAGCAGCAATAGATGAGCGATCGTCTCTGACTTTACATCTACAAGGTGGACCAACTAGGCAGGAGTGTCTAATAGAGTGGACAGTGAGTGGACATGGTATTTAAAAACTCCAGCAGCGCTGCTGTGTCTGATCCACTCCTACCAGCACAACACACACTAACACACCACCACCATGTCATTGTCACTGCAGGGCTGAGAATGATCCATTGACTATTGAAGAACAGGGTGAAAGCAGGCTAAAAAGGTATGTAGAGAAACAGATGGACTACAGTCAGTAATTGTAGAACTACAAAGTGCTTCTATATGGTAAGTGGAGCTGATAAAATGAACAGTGTGTAGAAACAAGGAGGTGGTTTTAATGTTATGGCTGATCGGTGTATCTTGAACAAGAAATCTACTGTGCAAGGGGACAATACACACAGAGTTATGGTATATGTTCATTTAGCTTTTTCAGCCACACTTGTTGCAATAGACACATTAAATCAAAAATATAGCAATACAATTTCCATTGGAGAATCCAAACCCAATCACAGTAAAATGCAGTGTTATTCTGTCCTTAAGTGACAGTACACTAGCAGATAACTTGAGTACAGTGACTATTATAAAACACATAACCATATGGACAAAATACAAACTATGCACACAAGCTAGCCATTGAGACGCTATAAGAAAGCCTGGCAAAGAGTGTGCAACAGTGCAACAACAACACCACAGAGACCGAGTTGCACTAATATTAAACACATAACCAAACAGACAAAATACAGACTCAAGCTGGCCATCGGGACAGGACGCTATAAGAAAACCTGGCCTCCAACAGTGCAACAACAACAGTACGGAGACCGAGCTGGACTTCTTAACAGTGTCCAAAATACACTCACAAGCAGGAAATCTACTTTGAATTTTTTAGAACCATCATCCTGAATTCCACACTCTCACCAACGCCCAGAAACTACCCTTCCTGTTGGAGGAAAAAGAGGAAGGGCAGCACTGTGGCAACACAGTATGTAACTGACTGTAACAGTCTGAGAGACAATGACTTATACACTAAAACACAGGCACAACCCTGATGGACCTGTTGTTTTATATTTTCTTTAAAATATTTTATATATTCACATGTCTTACTGTAATTACTGTCACAGTCATGCTTGAATTGACTTTCAACATGGCATAGTCACGAGATGCTACCTTTCCGATCAGTCTGTCAGATTTCTGTCCGGCCTGCCCCGGTCAACCGTAGAAGAATGATAGAATGCCTTTATTTGTCATATATACATATACAGATGTACAGTACAATGAAACTCTTTCTTCTCATATCCCAGCTTGTTTGGAAACTGGGGTCAGAGCGCAGGGTACGGCGCCCCTGAAGCAGAGAGGGTTAAGGGCCTTGCTCAAGAACCCAACAGCAGCTGCATGGCACAGCTGGGATTCGAACCTTTCAGTTTATAGCCCAAAGCCCTACCTACTAGGCTACCACTGTCCCTAACGTGCTGTTACTATGAAGTGTAAACCTGTTGGAGAAACAGCAGCTCAGCTGTAAATCGGTAGGCCACATTACACAACAGAAAGGAAACCACAAACTCCAGAGGCGCATGTGGCAGAAATGTTAAATTGGAATACCAGTAAAAAAAAAAAAAAAAAGTAAGTTCTACTTGGCTGATTGTTAATAAACAGTAGGTAACAACTATTGAAAAGTTGGGCTGTCGGTAGTTGCGTTAATTAACAATTAAGTAACGATTAACACGTTCAAATTTTTATCATGATTAAAAACATTAACCAATAATAAAATGTTTAATTAAACTATGTTTTATTGGGCTATGTTTGTGCCACTTTAAATATGTGTCTCTGTGGTAATTTGCGCTGCTTTAACACAGCAACATTGTGTTTATGCTGTTTTCAGTGGCAGGGTTACGAACAGAAAAAGATCCTCCCTTTTGCCACATAATGTGAACAGACTTGACATTTTAAATAATTGGCTTAAAGATGGGTAACTGTTAACAACTCTATATAGACATTGGCTGGCTTTCTAAAGATAATTTAGATTTAATAATGTTATCATAATTTTATTTCATTTTAATTGGTAAACATTTTCTTACGATAAAAATGTGCAGAACTGTTCAAATTGTGTTAAGTTATTTTTGCAGTTGATTAATCAAAATTCATTTGGTTCTTTAATCGCAATTAATCACAATTATAAATTTTAATTGTGTGACAGCCCTATTAAAAAGGTCTGAGATTTAGAGAGTTTCCATCAGCTTATGAAAAATTTTCTAACAGTTGCTAGATACCTCAAAAGTAAATCCAGAAATACTGTAATGAGTCTTTTTATGACCCAATCTCAACAAAACTGCATTAAGTAAACTTGAGAGAAATGAGAGAATGTATTTGTGTTAAAGATTGCTGCACAAAGGTGCAAAACTTGGTGTATGGACCCTAGAACTATGATAATATGGTCTTATAAGTTAATTCTTACCATGTTCCTGCATTTGGATACATTTATGTTTGGTGTAGGCAAAAGGATGCTTTTAACCCACACTGTCTGTTACCAAATGATATTCAGTTCTTTACTTTTTTACATGGTCTTGTACCAACCAACAACTATGAGGCAATTTTGCAAAAACAGGTGCACCCTACGGTGCATCTACTTATTTTAGATGCTTTTATTCAAACTTCCAAAATAAAAAAAGTAGCTTGTATGGGCTTAAAAACCCTTATAACATTGAAGACAGTGATGTACATCTCCACTGCCTTCGTGCACTAAAATACTTTCTACCAGTACAAACAATTAAGAACTGTATGGTAACATTTGAAAACAAATTTAGTAGTTCTAGAAGCAAAGGGCAACCCACAAATTTGTAGCTCTCTGATATTTAATTATTAATTTAATATTTTGATCGGCTGTTTTAATATATTAGGGGTCACCACAGAAGATCATTCTGGTCTGCATACTGTACCTGATTGGCACAGTTCTTATGCTTATTTTTATACAGGCTAAAAGTGCACTGATAAGTGCACCTCCCAATGACTAGGCTGTTCCGCCATCCTCCACTTTTAGACATAGTCAATCAAGTCTGTGCAGACGGCCAACTGGTTGATAACACAGCTAAGATTAGAACCCCAGATCTCGGCGGTAGTGGGCTATCATATTTACCACTGCGCCACCTGAGCTAACTTTGATATTAATCTATTGTAGTGGTTTCTATTAAAAAGGCACTATCTGAGCATCACTAACAAAACGTGGGGTCTGCCTGAAAACCTAGTGAGCTCTCTACACAGACAGCATTTTACATCATCCTAGAAGTCTGTTTAAATTCTTAGATGCCTTAAAATGCTGCCTACTGAGGTGCCTTAAATTACTATGAACTAACTGAATGACAGTGGAGAATCCGATGCTTCCTTAGAGGTGAAGGCAATCCCAGCATTCAGTGCATCACAACTTTTCCTCACAAGAAAATACAAATATGGCGGACGAATGCAGAACAACTATGTCTTATTAGAATCCTCTCTACTTAGGCAGCTGCCCAGGTAGGCAGTAGGCAACAAGGCAGCTCACTAGGTTTTCAGACAGACCCTTAATTTAATACATAAAGACTCATTCATAATGAACTTTCATGTAACTTTGACTCCTTTATAATAAATCCTGAACTTAAATATCCAACAAGCAGAAGAATAAACCATTAATCAGGGCTAATTTCATCTGTAAAATCCCAGTCTAGTATCAACATCTGAAGCACAACTGTTCCCTAATAAAAGAAACAAGTGGCTCACTCACACACAAATCCTCACATCTTGCTCACCTTCACGAAGCTTCTGTGAGTGCTTCCAGATCTCAGTTTAAACGTTGAGGAGTGTCGAAGAAGTTTTCCGGGCGCGCTCGGAGTGGAAGAACTGTGGATTTGCCTGTGGTTCAGGGTGTTCAGGACGCTGACATCTGGAGGTCGAGTCGTACTCGTCTGCCTTTTGGAGATTTGCCTGTGGCTGGCCGCATTTATGTTTGCCCTCCTACTGCTTGCTCTCGCGTTCTGGGGTCGAATTTCTGCAGTATCACTACTCTTTCCTCTCGCCAGGAGTTTTAGAGCAGCTGGATTTGGCTGTGGAAAAAAAAAGAGATGTTAAAATGTGCCAGAGAAAGAGTAGAGTGGTTTGCTTCAGTCTGGCCTGTTTCACCTCGGAAATCTCTATTCAGCCTGAAGTTTTCTCTTAATAAGTAAAAAGACAGCACAAAGCCATTAGTCATGTCTGGGTGAGTGCCCTGCTCTTTCTCGACTGCCCTGCTGTTGTTTAGAGCTGAGGAAAAAAGAGAGAGAGAAAGTGCTGCAGCTCTGTGCAGCCACGATTGATGTTCCTTCTCCCTATATAGAGATGTGCTGTTATGCCACCGAAGCAAGGGAAACATTACTGTGTGGATTCATGCCTGGCTGGACAGCACTGAGACAAAGTTTGCCAGTAGGGGAGAGTGCAAGGAGAGCGAAGACGCTTTTATCAGAAAAACAGCAGATGCTGTGTAGTCTGTTATAACTGGGCAGTAAAAAATCTTTTGGCTCCATTTTACTACACCATCTACACAGAAATATCAGATTTGTATGATATTATAATGTAGAATTTAAGCTTTATTTTTTACATACTAAGCTGATATGATACCAATATTGCGATCTATTAACATATTGATACTGATACTGTTATGATTGTGGTGTGTATCACTAGATGTCTAGTTTTAAGTTATTATCCACTAAAATTAGCTTTCCAGCATGTCTTATTATGTCTAAAATATTATGTCTAATATGTCTCAATATGACAGTTTCATTTAAGTTCACCCTAGTGCTTGACATCAAATGTATGCATGTATGTATGTAAATACACCGACCAGGCATAACATTATGACCACTGACAGGTGAAGTGAATAACACTGATTATCTCTTCATCACGGCACCTGTTAGTGGGTGGGATATATTACGCAGCAAAAATGGGCAAGCGTAAGGATTTGAGTGAGTTTGACAAGAGCCAAATTGTGATGGCTAGACGACTGGGTCAGAGCATCTCCAAAACTGCAGCTCTTGTGGGGTGTTCCCGGTCTGCAGTGGTCAGTATCTATCAACAGTCGTCCAAGGAAGGAACAGTGGTGAACCGGCGACAGGGTCATGGGCAGCCAAGGCTCTTGATGCACATGGGGAGCGAAGGCTGGTCCGTGCTGTCTGATCCAGCAGACGAGCTACTGTAACCTAAACTGCTGAAAAAGTTAATGCTGGTTCTGATAGAAAGGTGTCAGAATACACAGTGCATCACAGTTTGTATGCAGTGCGTATGAGGCAGCAAAGCCGTAGACCAGTCAGGGTGCCCCTGCTGACCCCTGTCCACCGCCGAAAGCGCCAAAAATGGGCATGTGAGCATCGGAACTGGAACACGGAGCAATGGAAGAAGGTGGCCTGGTCTGATGAATTAGGTTTTCTTTTACATCACGTAGATATCCGGGTGCTTGTGCATCACTTACCTGGGGAACACATGGCACCAGGTTGCACTATGGGAAGAAGGTAAGTCAGCAGAGGCAATGATGCTTTGGACAATGTTCTGTGGCAACCTTGGGTCCTACCATCCATGTGGATGTTACTTTGACACGTACCACCTACCTAAGCATTGCTGCAGACCATGTACACCCTTTCATGGAAACGGTATTCCCTGATGGCTGTGGCCTCTTTCAGCAGGATAATGCTCCCTGCCACAAAGCAAAAATGGTTCAGGAATGATTTGAGGAGCACAACAATGAGTTTGAGGTGTTGACTTGGCCTCCAAATTCCACAGATCTCAATCCAATCGAGCATCTGTGGGACGTGCTTGACAAACAAGTCCGATCCATGGAGGCCTTACCTCGCAACTTACAGGAGTTAAAGGATCTGCTGCTAATATCTTGGTGCCAGATGCCACAGCAAAACTTCAGGGGTCTAGTAGAGTCCATGCCCCGACGGGGTTAGGGCTGTTTTGGCAGCAAAAGGGGGACCAACACAATATTAGGAAGGTGGTCATAATGTTATGTCTCATCGATGTATATATACACTATATGGACAAAAGTATTGGGATAGCCCTTCTATTTTTTTCAGCCACAACACTTGTGTAAGAAATCAATTATGTAAGGACAAATATTTGCTTCCAACAGTTTAGGGAAGGCCCTTTTTTGTTCCAGCATGACTGTGTACTTGTGACATGAAAAGCTTGCTAATTATATTGGGTTTTTTTTTAGCTGAATTAATTTGGTTTGCCAGGCAAATCAAGTCTGAACTGCCTGAAGTTCGAAAAGAATGTGTTCTTCATATTTCCAGTGCATTCCAATGAATTACGCAAAAACACAGCAGCAGCAGTCTTACCTCTGTAAACTGTAACGGAAAGATTCCAACCTGGTCTCCCAGTTTTCCTTCAGCCCAGTTTTCATCTACTCGCTTAATAACGCTGATGATATCCCCCTGGATAAAAAAACATATATATATATAATTAAGAAGATAGAGTCAGAGAAAGTATTTCTTAGTGCTAGGGCTGCCACTAATGATTTTTCTATCGATTAATCTATAGACTATTTTATCGATTAATCTAACAAATAATTTTTCGAATCTAGAATTTAAAATCTCAATTAAGCTTCTTTTTTTTTAACAACAAATTGTACAGCATAATAATATGGCACAAAACTAAATGTAAACAGGGTTTATGTCCATATGATCAAATTCTCAAGTGCTCCATATTAAACAAAGTTCAACACGTGTTAATGGCATTCCGTACACAAAGCAAAGTGCTTCAACTTATAGCAGAAATAAAATAGTTAGATGTAGCCACGTCTCATTAAGTCCAACGTACAGTAAAGACAGATTGAGCGCAGATTCTAACCTACACATTCACTCAAAATGTACTTAAATTTCTAAGCGATGTAAACAAAGTGGTAGGTGTTTCACATGAGACGCTTTTTGCTCTTTGATCGCCGCGGCGACCGCAAAAATCGCAAGCCCAACGCAGCAGTGTGCGGCACGCATAAATGGTCAGGACCCTCACAGGAGGTATTATTTGGGTGGTGGATCATTCTCAGTACTGCAGTGACACTGACATAGTGGTGGTGTGTTAGAGTGTGTTGTGCTGGTATGAGTGGATCAGACACAGCAGTGCTGCTGGAGTTTTTAAACACCTCACTGTCCCTGCTGGACTAAGAATCATCCACCAACCAAAAATATATCCAGCCAACAGCGCACCGTGGGCAGCGTCCTGTGACCACTGATGAAGATCTCTAAGATGACCAACTCAAACAGCAGCAATAGATGAGCGATTGTGTGTGACTTTACATCAAGGTTGACTAACAAGGTAGGAGTGTCTAATAGAGTGGACACGATATTTAAAAACTCCAGCAGTGCTGCTATGTCTGATCCACTCATACCAGCACAACACACACTAACACACCACCACCATGTCAGTGTCACTGCAGTGCTGAGAATGATCCACCACCTAAATAATGCCTGCTCTGTAGAGGTCCTAGTAGAGTCCTGACCATTGAAGAACAGCATGAAACAAAGCATGCAGATAAATAGATGGACTACAGTCAGTAATTGTAGAACTACAAAGTGCTTCTATATGGTAAGTGGAGCTGATAAAATGGACAGTGAGTTTTAATGTTATGGCTGATCGGTGTATGTACCATTGATGCAGAGGCGTATATTGGGATTTTAGAGATACACATGCTGCCATCAAGGTGACGTCTTTGCACAGGAGGTCCATAATTATATCAGCAAGCTGATGCTAGGCCTCATTCTGTATGCGCTACAACAGAGTGGCTTCGTAGACACAGAATGCATGTGCTTGACTGGCCTGCCTGTAGGTTTGAAAGTGACCACTTCACACCCCTCAATCTACCCACCTCAACTGCATCTGTTATCTCATTTCTGACACCACCACCACCCTCCCCCCCCAGTCACCCAGGCTACACTTGAGATAGGTGTCAAAGATGTCAGCCAGCTCTTCCGGGGACAAAAGACCAGGAAATCGTCAGGCCTGGACAACATCTCTCCCTCCTGTCTCAAAGCCTGCGCTGACCAACTGGCTCCAATTTTCACACGCATCTTCAACAGAATCCTGGAACTGTCTGTAGTTCCCTCCTGTTTCAAACGCTGCACCATCATCCCGATCCCCAAGAAACCCTCCATAACTGGACTGAATGACTACAGACCGGTAGCTTTGACATCAGTAGTCATGAAGTCATTTGAACGATTGGTGTTAGCCCATCTGAAGGAAATCACTGGACACCTACTGGACCCACTGCAGTTTGCATATAGGGCTAACAGGTCAGTGGATGATGCAATCAACATCGGCCTTCACTACGTCCTGCAACACCTCGACTGCCCTGGGACTTATGTAAGGATCCTGTTTGTGGACTTCAGCTCAGCTTTCAACACTATCAACCCTGGAATTCTCTCCCACAAACTCTCTCAGCTCACTGTGCCCTCTGCCATGTGTCAATGGATTATTAGCTTCCTGACAGGCAGAACACAGCAGGTGAAGCTAGGAGAAGTCACTTCTCACACTCGGACAGTCAGTACTGGTACTCCTCAGGGAAGTGTTATCTCACCACTGCTCTTTTCACTCTACACCAATGACTGCATCCCCAGTGACCCATCTGTGAAACTCTTGAAGTTTGCAGATGATACTACAATCATTGGTCTGATTCGCGACGGAGATGAATCTGCTTACCGGCGAGAGGTCGACCAGCTGGTGCACTGGTGCAGTCAGAACAACCTGGAGCTTAACACGCTCAAGACTGTAGAGATGACAGTGGACTTCAGGAAACAATCACCAGCATGGCTCCCACTCACAATTTTAAGCAGTCCTGTTTCAACTGTGGAGTCCTTCAAGTTTTTGGGCACTATCATTTCCCAGGACCTGAAGTGGGAGTATAACATCAACTCCACCATCAAGAAAACCGAACAGAGAATGTTCTTTTTGCGGAAAATGTGAAAGCTGGGACTGCCACAGGAGTTGCTAAGACAGTTCTACACTGCGGCCATCGAATCAGTTCTATGCACTTCCATCACAGTCTGGTTTGGTGCAGCCACAACACAACAAAGGAACAGACTGCAGCGACAGGTGAAGTCAGCTGAAAAAATCATTGGTGCTCCTCTGCCCTCTCTCCAGGACTTGTATACTTCAAGAACCAAGAAACGGGCAGAGAAAATTATCACTGACTCCTCACACCCTGGATATTACTTCAATCAACCACATTAAAACCACCAGATTCAAGAGCAGTTTCTTCCCACAGGCGATCTCCCTCCTAAATAAATAAATGACTGATAATACAGACCTAAGCGTAACAATATTCATCTGCTGCCAATTGACTAAATATTGTAGTACTCATCCTACATGCTGTGCACTTTACTGTTTTGTAAATATTTCACATGCTGCTAAATTACATATCTGTATATTGCCTGTATATAATCTTATTCCTTGTGTGTATCCACATACTTGGCCAATAATTCTGATTCTGTAGCCAAGATCTGTCTTATTATAAAATGTATTGTGCAGCATGAAGAGGAGAATCACACAACAACTACCACAGACTGTTGAGCAGCTAAAGTCTCCTAGCAGGAAAGCACAGAAAAAAACTTCCACCCACAAAACTGCAACAATTAGCAGCCTCAGTTCCCAAATTATTAAAGTCTCATTAATGGCGCCCAGGTGGCGCAGCGGAATATTCCGCTAGCACACCAGTGCCGAGATTCTGAACTCCTCGGTTCGAAACTCGGCATTGCCATCGGTCGGCTGGGCACCATCTGGCGGGCACAATTGGCAGTGCCTGCAGCAGGTACTAATTGGCCACCGTATCTGCAAGGTGGGGACCGGACGCTGTGTAAGGACCCTGATTGGCAAAAGAGATGCCTGTGCAGAATGTAGGGGCGAGAAGAGGAGGGCTGTACACGTGTCGGAAGAGGCATGTACAGCGACATGCTCTCCTCGGATGCAACTGGGTATCCCTCAGCAGCGGAAGACAAATTGAGTGTGCTAAATCGGGAGAAAAATGGGGAGAAAATGCATAAATAAAAGTCTCATTAATAGGAAAGGTGATAAAACACAGTCCGTCCCAACTTTTTTGGAGTGAGTTGCAGGCATCAAATTCTAAATGTGTTTAAATTTACAAAATACAAGTAAAGTTGATCAGTAAAAACACTGGAAATCTTTTCTTTCTACTTTTATCAGTTAAATAAAGATTCAAGTAAATAAACAAATCACAGATTCTTCTTATTGTTTTCTACAAACTGTCCCAACTTTTCTTGAATGTGGTTTGTAGAACAGGTATTGTATACAACTGAATGAGTCATGCACAGACCTTCATAAAAGCCAGACACTCCCTCCTTTCTCCCGGTTCCAGTCTGGTCAGGTCAAAGTCATAGAGAGCACGGCACAAAGGCACAGGCTGTGTTTGCTCGCCCAGTATCTGCACTGCGCTGATGGGTATGAGCCCACCATTCCCCTTGATTTCTCCATAATACCAGTTTTCATCTATTTTCCAGTGCAGGCCGATTATGTCTCCAGATTTAATGGTGAGCTCTCCAGGTCCATTACCCTGACAGTCGTACAAGGCTTTAGCTAGCACCTGGAACACAGAAATGAAGAAAGTTAATGAGGGTGGTTACATAAAAGTCATAAAAGCATAACACATTGTATTTTTTATGATCATATTGAACCCATTGATTAATCATTCCCAGTCCGGCTGGAAAATGTCATTCAATTTAGACCACCTTTATTTTTGTATTTTTTTACTGTCACTAAAACTGGCATAGAAGTAGGGAGAAGTATTACACCACACTAGTATGAACACACATATGTAGGTCATGTTGGCACATATTAATCTGGTAACGATCTGGACTCTTACTTGACCCTTTTCGAACTGGAACCTTTGTTGGAATGGTTACGTCTGAGTGTACACTGATTAGCCATAACATTAACACCACCTCCTTGTTTCTACACTCAGTGTCCATTTTATCGGCTCCACTTACCATATAGAAGCACTTTGTAGTTCTACAATTACTGACTGTAGTCCATCGGTTTCTCTTCATACTTTTTTAGCCTGCTTTCACCCTGTTCTTCAATGGTCAGGACCCCCACAGGACCACTACAGAGCAAGTATTATTTAGGTGGTGGATCATTCTCAGCACTGTAGTGACACTGACATGGTGATGGTGTGTTAGTGTGTATTGTGCTGGTATGAGTGAATCAGACACAGCAGCACTTCTTGAGTTTTTACCATGTCCACTCACTGTCCACATTAGACACTCCTACCTAGTTGGTCCACCCTGTAGATGTAAAGTCAGAGACGATCGCTCATCTATTGCTGCTGTTTGAGTTGGTCATCTTCTTGACCTTCATCAGTGGTCACAGGACGCTGCCCACAGGGTGCTGTTGGCTGGAGATTTTTGGTTGGTGGACTATTCTCAGTCCAGCAGTGACAGTGAGGTGTTTAAAAACTCCAGCAGCGCTGCTGTGTCTGATCCACTCATACCAGCACAACACACACTAACACACCACCACCATGTCATTGTCACTGCTGTGCTGAGAATGATTCACCACCCAAATAATACCTGCTCTGTAGTGGTCCTGTGGGGGTCCTGACCATTGAAGAACAGTATGAAAGGGGGCTAACAACGCATGCAGAGAAACTGATGGACTACAGTCAGTAATTGTAGAACTACAAAGTGCTTCTATATGGTAAGTGAAGCAGATACAATGAACAATGTGTGTAGAAACAAGGAGTGTATATCTCTTCTAACTGAGATTCTGTGGCCTGATCGGGTTGATCTGCCAGTAATTCAACAACCATTTGGTTAACCATATAATTGGTCATTTATCTGTGTTTTAATCCTATAGTTTGGGTCAGGGAACTATTATCCTACAATATTTTTGTTCACATCTATTTTTAAATTATTTTAAGCTGTCCAAGCCATATGGCAACAAGGTAGCCACAACCCTCCTAATACCTAATGTACCTCCCACCACACTATACATTTGGCATGGTGTTTTGATTGTAGTGCACAGTGGATTTGTTTTTCTAAAATATAATACTGTGAAGTGATACACTTTAGTCATTTGCTAAATTAGGGCATTTTATTTTTCCCTTTTTAAATTTGAAAGCAGTGTTTTTTTACTGCTTTTACTGTTTTTCACTGTTGCTTACTGTAGGTGAAAACATTTTATAATTCAACCACTTTTACCAATGTCACTTTGGCACACAACAGAATTTTGTCAAGCTTAAGTTGACACCATCAGTCTGCCCCTGGATTATTTCATTTACTGCAATGGCTTCTGTATCAAGAGAAATCTAAAACTTCTGACCTGATTTAGTTGAATTACAAGCTTGTGTGGTGCGTCTTTGTTAACATTCACCCGAGAGACACTGGCCTTGAACAGACTGTGCTTTTACACTGTTACAATGAGCATCTTTACAAATCAATGTGTGTAAATACTAGCCTTTATATCTCATCCTCAGATGTTGCTTTACCGCAAAGTTATGCCTAGTTCACACTACACGACTCTTGCCCTGATTTTTGACTGGTCGGCACTAGATTTGTCGGCTCGGGAGAAACTCGGCGTTTGCTCGGCAATCGAAACTTGGCTCTCGATCGCTATGTGTGAACTACTCAACAACTCGATCCGAATCGAGATTTCAAGCATGTCAGATATCTGGATAGGTGTTTCCCGACTGGAAATGAGTGCTATGTCGAACAGCCAATGAGAACACGAGATACGGTGCGAGGTGTGTAAAAGGTGGGACAGGGGCATAATTTAGTTTATATCAGAATACATCGGCACACACACACGTTTTACAGTATTTCTGACCTTATCGTTCTCTACAAAACATAATACCAACGTTGCATTGCAAAAATTATTTATTAACCTCCAACTCACTATAGAACAATCCATGCTGGTTGCGAAGCCCAATCCACTCTGATTCATTTATTTTTTCTCCTTGTTTTTACGCTGCACATCAGCGCACAAACTTTGATCGCTCGCTACTTGTTGACGTGCATTTTTGTACGTGGTATCATTAAACCCCTCGTCACTTCTCGCGTTTGTTTTTGTGACAAAACGTAGTTTGGGAGACCAGAGAAGCTCGCCTGCGATTCCAGTTGGTGATAGATGGTGTAGTGTACAGCGACCCGACGACTTGGAAAGTCGTGTAGTGTGAACTTTTTCAGGTTTTTTTATTTATTTAATTAATCAGCCAAGATTTGCGTAGTGTCTAAATGCTGCCTTATTGGTTTTTTACATGTACTGCATTGTACTGTAACTAAAAATTAAAAAAAAAAAGCTACAGAGCTGCCATTGTCCCAAAACAATCCTGCCATTTACAGATTGTAAAGACATTTTGCATGTCCACAATATGGTCAAAGGTATGTGGACATCTCCTCCTCCTTAATTTAGGCGCTTTAGCCCCACCTGTTGCTAACTGGTAAATAAAGTCGATTATAAAAAATGGGGAAGGGCGTTTTCTGTTCCAGCAAAACTGAGCCACTGTGCACAAAGCAAGGTCAATAAGTAAGGCCCATGACTGTGAAAATCACATCATGGATTGTGAAAAGAGCGGTTTCCAGTAGAATATGCAATTTGCTGTGGAATTTGATTTAACATTTTTCATTCATGTAGCATTCAAGTGCCTCACATTTACTGGTTAATTTGCGCTGCGAGGCGCAATCCTGTGTAGCAATCCTACAGCAATTCAGTTAGCAATCATTAGCCAAAGTGTAAAGCAGCTAAAGACACGACTCGGGTTTGGAAAACTATCAATCAATTCTGTGAACGCTGAGGGGGGTGTCAAAACAAGGACGAGAATTTTCATATTTGAAACAGAGCCTCGCACCGTCACTGAATTTTCTAGGTTTACATTCAACCATCAAGGTAGGGTGTGCTGTGTACTGTAGCTTCCATTCATTCTATCATTCAAAATGATAGGCTAAAAAATTGTGGCACTTTCATCATGTGATTTAAGAAAAAAGGAGGTCCGTAAAATTAAACACATTTGCCTGTGAATTTAGTAGGGCCCTATCCATAAGCAAATAGTTTGTTGAGCTTGGTGTAGTGTCACTTCAATGGCCTGCACAGAGCCCTGACTTTATTTGGTGTAAACTGGAATGTCAATTATGACTTGAATTTGACTGAATGGGCACAAATTCCACAACACTGTGAAAAGCCTTGCCAGAGGAGTGGAAAATGTTAAAGCGCTGGGGTTGGGGCTCTGTATATTTAATGCCTATGGTTTTGGAATTAAATGTTCAACAATCCAATGGTCAGGGGTCCGAATACTTGTGGCCACATAGTGTACATAACCTTGCAATTAATTTAGTAGATGAGCTCTCTTGTCTTCATGATTACCTACACTTCATACCAAGTGTAACAAACACTGCTTCTCATTCTGACCTACTTTATGCCAAAATGTGCCACATCTACAAACATCAGTTTATGTTTCACACACTAGCCCTTTAAAACTTTACAGCAAACAGGGCAGACTTATTTATATATATGAAAAAGTATATCTTAAAATAACAATGCATTAAATTTCATTGAGCAAACTTAGTGCAATGTCAATTATTCATAAGCCTCATAAGCCAGACTGTTATAATGCTTTGCATTGCTGTGTCTGTCCTGCACACACCTAGCTGAGAAGTGTATTTATGCTGAGAGTAATCAGTTGTAGCCTAGTCTAGCAGTTAAGGTACTGGACTAGTAGGCAAAAGGTCACTGGTTCAAGGTCACTGCCAGGTTGTCACTGCTTGTCACTCCCTTGAGCAAGGCCCTTAACTCTCAATAGCTTAGACTTTATACTGTCACAGTACTGTAAGTCACTTTGGATAAAAGTGTCTGCTAAATGCAGAAAGTGTTTGTTTGTTTTACTGGGATTTTAATGTCTTTTTACACTTTGGTTACATTCATGACAGGGCAGGTAAATACTCATTACACAAGGTTCATCATTCCACAAGCCTATATCAAACACAGTCCTGGACAATTTTGTATCTCCAATTCATCTCACTTGCATGTCTTTGGACTGTGGGAGGAAACCAGAGCCCCCGGAGGAAACCCACACAGACACGGGGAGAACATGCAAACTCCACAAAGAAAGGACCCGGACCGCCCCACTTGGGGATCGAACCCAGGACCTTCTTGCTGTGAGGCGACAGTGCTACCCACTGAGCGTAGATTTCTAATAAAGATATATTGATTCCTTTTATAGGATAAATAAACACAGAGTTCCAACAGATATTCTTTGTTCTTTAACTGGGTGAACTGGCTTTCAACTAAATCAAAAGTCACCTGGGTAGTTAATTGATATTGATATGAAATCAAACACTGACAGTAAGAGGCAACACTGTATAATTACAATGTATAATAATAGTGCACTGCAAAAATTCCAAACAGCTGGCATTTTGGTTTGCGTGTAGCAGCACGAGTGCAATATACCTGCTCACATTTTTATGCCATAGTAGATGCTGGCATAAAAATAGATGTAATAGATTGTCCAGCTTTAAAAAAAAAAACCTATATTCTGGATCAGAATTGGTTAATTCTGTTTTGACGGATTCCAGTTGTGCACTTACTTACTAATTAGTATGTTTATTTATTTATTTACTTAACATCATGTTTTACACACTTTGGTTACATTCATGACAGGACAGGTAGTGCTTCTATATGGTAAGTGGAGCTGATAAAAAGGAGTGTAGAAACAAGGAGCTGGTTTTAATGTTATGGCTGATCGGTGTATACTGTTGAATCTTTACAGAGTGTACTTACATTGTTTTGTATCATGTTACTAAGGCCTTAACTCCCTTCAGGATTAATCATATAGGTAGCACCTATATGGTCACAGACCTGATATTGCTCCCAAATCACAGGTTAAAACCCTCAATATACAGTTAGTTTCTGTGTTCTTCTCAAGTTCACAAAGGTTTCCACTCACATCCCAAAAACCTCAAGGTGGGTGGCTGGGCTACTCCTGGCTAAATTGCTGGGTGTGAACAATTGTGTGTGTGATCCCTAGTAATTATGTGGTGCCTAACCCAGTTTGCATTGTGCATGGGTAAGTAGGAGTGTGATGCCATGCACTGGACTGGAGTCACACCCAGGGTGTAGTCCTGCCTTAAGTCCAGTGTTTCTAGGACAGGCTGGGCCTGTTGTCATCATCATCAGAAAAAATGAGCTATTAAAATCATGCTTAAATTAATGAATGACAATGGATATGGCTCATTTGGAACGTACTTGCTTATTGTGCTCATCATTTGTATCTGGAAATCTGGAGACATTATTAAGATGTACAGTTGAGGCCAACGGTTTGCATAGATCTTGGCTTTAGACCAGGGGTGACCACACTTTCGAGGCTTGTGATCTACTATTTTTAGTCGACAGGTCATCGCGATCTACTTTATAAAAAGTTGGCCTTATCATCAAGCTTTGACCCTTTTTTTTTTTTAAGCACTTCAGTTGCCTATATTGATATTCAGCTTTACCTCAACCTAATTCTGATGATTTGCACTGAATTGTGTCAGCCAGGTTTGTGTAGTCTGAACAGTAGCTGCTGATGCCAATTCAAGCAGGCTTCCAAGTGTTCATCAGTAAGGGTGGACCGATATTTAGACCGCTATTCAGCCAGCAAGTTACAAAATTGTCCAGCAGAGGACCTTGACTTCATATGAATGTCAGATTGTAGGGTTAAAATTTCTGTTGGTAACATGAGATCTAAATATTCTTCTTCAGCTTCTTCCACGTATAAACAAAACAGCCGTCTTTGCAGTGTTCTTGCCTGAATCTAACTGTTTTCTTTGTGCTTGGATGTGCATTCATCTTCACAAACAGTGTAGGTTACAAAAGGAAAAATGCAAAAACAGCGCAAACTGGCAACTGCTAAATGAAAACTTTCTAGATTAGCAGTGCTTTAGGCGGGGTAAGGTGTAGCTACGGTAACAAACCAGTGGCCACATTTCATGTCAATCCCGTTGACCTGTTTGAATGGGCCGTTATATACCAGCGTGCACTGTGCGATCGACTGGTCAAATCGATGTACAGGGCACCCCTGCTATAGACCTTTAAACTCAGTTGTTCACAACTGTACACATTTCATGTCATACATTTTGTGTGTTAGGTAAACTGAGGTATGCACTTTATTTGCAGAAGAAAGTCATTTTAAAAGAACTGCTAAGAGATTCAGGTTTTATTTACTATAACAGACATAAATCAAGTGTACATACTTGGCAGCATTGCCTCATAATTTCCTAAATTGAATCCAATGCTTCAGGTAGCCCTGTACTGTAACAGTTTCAGTCTTTCCTGTTGTTGAAACACATGGACTTAGCTGTTCCCCATGTGTCTATGATTAATCTGTGTATACAATACCCTTTTTGTTTTGGTTTCCTTTGTTAGTCATTGTCGATCGCTATTGCTTGTGTGTAGTGCTGGGCGTTATGACGGTACATTCGGTATACCAGTTTTGATTTCTCGTCTGGTAGGGATTTTTCATATACCGCCATACCGTAGCACAGTTAATACAACAGCTGTAGGCTTCCGTAGGCAGCAAAATATAATATTGTTCACAGCTAAAATCGCAATGGAGTGTTGTGCAGATTAGGTACAGCTCACTTGTTAGCCAGGTAGCGTTAGCATGACAGTGTTAACAGATGAGAGAGGTTTCCTCGATATGGTGAAAAAAAATAAACAAAAACAGATGGAAGATGAAGAGAGGAAGACCAAATATGCACCGAATGAACCTGCCAAAGAAATGAGACGTGTCGAACAGACTAAAACACAATATATTGCATGGTTTGTCAAGCCACAGCTGTTGCAAACAATGACATTATGTACGCAGTAACAATCCACATACGCAAGGACACGATTCCTCTATAGACAGTCGAGACAGAAGCTGTCAGAGCAATAATTAAAACGCTGGATTCCAGGTATGTCTTACTTCAGGTCAGTTGCTAAACCAATGTTATAAGCAAGCAAAGCTCAAGTTTTCAAGTTTGCTTGGAGTGAGATGGGGGGGTGCTGTCAGAGGTTATTCATTTGATGTTCCGGGGGGGGGGGGGGGGTTTATGAACTTTATTGAACAACAAATATATTACAAAAGAATACATCAATCACAGCCAAGATGTAACACACACAATGACATTGAATTAGACCATTATTAACAAAAAATTGCTCGATGTTATAGAAATAGAAATAAAATAAACTATCAATAAAATTAGCTAAAGCAGGAATTTATAGATAATACAATTTAATGATCTTCTAAAATGACCTTAAGGGATAGAGAAGTTTTCTAACAGTGTTAAAGTACGTCTTGCCTTCACATTTTTACAGAGTTTTAACGAATTGATGTACGATATAAAGGATGCCTTAAAAGTGTTGAAGTTTGGTCTATTATTCATAAGTTTACAACAATGAATGTGATATTTGGATAATATTAAGAGGAGGTTGACAATATAAGTCTCGTCTGAATTTAATGTCACTTTTAGTTATTCCAAACAGAATAAATTCAGTTTTCAATTTAAAGTTATAGCAAATTTTTCTATTAATAAAATTATTTAAATCAGTCCACAAAATTGAGCAAAATGAACAATCCCAAAATAAGTGAGTAAGGGATTCTTCATATTTGTGACAAAATGAACATTAAGTATTTATATCTTTTTAAAATTCAGCAATAGTTTTATTGATAGGGTAACATCTATGCAGAATCCTTAGAGTTACTTCCCTTACCTTATTTGTGATTAAAACATTATTTGGTAAAAGCCATGTTATTTTCCAATCTATATCATAATATAAGTTATTCCTAAAGAATACTGCAGCGGGTTTAGATATTATATTCCTTTGAACAATGTTCCTAATTCTATTTTCTGATTGGCTGAGAAATTCTATTTTTCTGATTGGCCGATAGGTCGCTAATTCAAGACAGCGGTATGAGCGCAGAGTAGTCTGCCTTTGACTCGTGTGTAGGATAGGTTATAGTCATTTCTGTGCGGCGAAGTTAATCATTTCTCAGCGTGAGAAATACCATGTGTGGCGTGTGAGCTTGTTGAAATGCGTGTGTCTCACGCTCAATGCGTGAGACTTGAGAGCCCTGTATATTATATGTACTTATGACAGTAGAATGCTCCACAGACATATAAAAAGTCCCAGTCATACAAAAAAACACACCATGATATACCGTGAAACCGTCAGAATCTTAAAAAATACTGTGATACAAATTTTTGGTCATACTGCCCAGCCCTACTTGTGTGGTACCTGTTCCATGTGCCCTTGCTTCTTGCCTCCATTGTTCAAGTGACTACTCAGTGTTTGTTTCTGTCTTGTATTTTGATGTTTTCTAAAGTTTGTTACTTTAGGTTATTCTGTTGTAAGCTTAGCATAGGGATTAGCATTTCATGTTTCTTCTAATTTAGTATAGCTTAGTTTAGAGATCTGTTTCTTGTTTTCAGTAGGGATGTAACGATGCATCACAAGACAGTTAAAAACCATTGCACATGTGCCACGATTCGATTTGTCTTCAATTTCATTTTGTTTAAAAAATCGGGAAAAAATCGTATCGTGAACCTAGTGTCGTGAATAGCATCGCATCGTGGGTAGAGTGTATCGTTACATCCCTAGTTTTCAGTGTTTAGTATTTGAGTTAGCATTAGCACTGGGATTAGGATTTAGTTTAGTCAAGTTCTTCCCGATATCAGTCCTAGTCCCCTTTTTTTTGCATTTTTGCTTGCTTACTTTCATGGGTTTTGGGACATTGGTAGCCTAGTGGGTAGAGCTGTGGGATACCAACTAGAAGATTGTGGGTTTGAATCCTGGCTTTACCATGCTACCTGAATGTGGTGGGAAGAGGAAGCTATCACTACCTGCCACCAGAATCCAGGTGGTCAAAAACCCTCAAGTGACTGCAAAAGATATGGCAAGATTTAAAGGCACTAAGAGTTTCAATTTGTACAGTAAGACACACAAAATACTGCTCAAACTCCAAGATGTATGTCAGCTCCAAAATGCTTAAAACCAGAAGATTTGAGATTCTGTTCCATGGACCAATTAAAGTTTTCAGGCCTATGGTATGTCTGGAGGAGAAAGAATGAAGCAAACACTGAAAAAAACTGCCTACAGTAAAGCATGGTGGTGGCTCTCTGATGTTCTGGGGCTGCTTTGCTTTCTCTGGCACTGGAAACCTGCAGCATGTGAAGGACAAGGTGGATTCAATCAAGTATCAGAAAATCCTAGGAGAAAACATCATGCTTTCTCTGCGGAAGCTGACGCTTGGGTGTCAAGTCCACCAAGGCTTGGTTTCAGGCTAACATATTCATGCTTTTGTTGACAGTCTATGCAAAAGCATGTAACATGATAAACTGAAAGGACCTGATTTTTTATTCAAAAGATAGCACCGTCGCCTTACAGCAATAAGGTCCTGGGTTTGATTCCCAGTTGGAGTGATCTTTGTCCTCTCTGTGTGTATGTGTGGGTTTTCTCAAAGACATGCAGTCAGGTCAATTTACAAAATTGCCCTAGGTGTGTGTGAGTGTTTTCCCTGTGATGGATTGGCCTTTTCTAGCTTTCACCCAGTGCACCCACTATGACCCTGAGCAGGATGAAGCAATAGTAAAACAGACAATAAATGAATGTTTATTTAGAAACAGATTTCTATCATGGTATTGATTCACTGTATATAGAAAATGATAACATACTTGATAACAATCAGAAAAGTGCCCCAACCCATTATTGGCACCTTCCTGATCCTGACAATGTTAATACTTTTCACCTGGATTTAGACTAGCCAGGGTGACTTGTCTCATGCTACAATTTGCAAACAATATCCTCATGAACTTTGTACTGTGTTTCTAAGATTTATTACCATTTGGAGGGAACACACTGCTCTAGGTGTTGACTCTGCTAAGAAACACGTGCTTTTTACGACGACTAGCTTAAACAATCCGTTACCCTTTCATGCACACACCTTGGGCTCGCAACCCTGACCAATCTTACACCAGAGTGCATGAGCTGGAAGCAGCAGGGGCACTATCAGTCAAACCAAGTGGTATTAGCAGTAAGACCATTACCGTCAGTTACAATGTTAGCCATGGTTCTGGTTCAAAGAACCAAGGTTCAAATCCTAAAAGTGTGAATGTTATTCTGTTCAGTTTTATTTCTTTTTATTTGCTGTATTTCTAAAAAATATTAGACATGCCTCTAGGCTCACTGAGGCCATCTAGGGGGTCTCAGCCCCCTTGGTTGAGAACCACTGCATTATTGGGCTTGTTTGTTTTGTGTTTTTTTTCCCACATATCTTGTCCAAGAAAGCTAATTTAATGTTGGTAATTTGACCTCCCAGTTTCAGTCTTCACTCTTTTGAGAATGCTTTCTATTAGATTTTGATATTTTTTTTCACTCCAGTATTGGTGTGTGGTTATGAGGCTTTTTTAGAGACTGCATTCTATTTCATCTTAAATGTGTTGGATGGGGACTTTTATAAGGAATAAATAATTTAATAACACTATACCTAAACCTAGAACCTTACAAGAGTCCTCTTTTAAATAAAAAGAACACATTGAATAACACGTTACCCCATAATGCACACACCTCGCACCCCTGACCAATTTTAGCACGGGCAGTATCAGTCAAACCATGTGGTATTAGCAGTAAGACCATGACCAGCAGTTACAGTGTTAGCCATGGTTCTGGTTCAAAGAACCAAGGTTCAAATCTTAAAAGTGCAAATGTTATTCTATTCAGTTCAGTTTTGTCTATTTTTATTTGCTGGATTTATATAAAATATTAGACATGCCTCTAGGCTCACTATGGCCCTCTAGGGGGTCTCAGCCCCCTTGGTTGAGAACCACTGCATTATAGGGCTTGCTGCATCTTTTTGTTTGTTTTGTGTTTTTTTTTTTTACACATCTTGTGAATAGAAAGCTACTTTAATGTTGGTACTTTAATTTGACCTCTCAGTTTCAGTCTTAATTTTTTTGAGAATGCTTTTTATTAGATTTTGATTTTTTTTTTCACTCCAGCATTGATGTGTGGTTATGAGCCTTTCTTAGAGTCTGCATTCCAATTCATCTTAAATGTGTTGGATGGGGACTTCTAGTAACCTAGTAACTAACAAGAGTCCTCTTTTAAATAAAAATAACACATTGAACAACACATTACCCCATCATGCACACACCTTGGGCTTGAACCCCTGAAGCAGCAGGGGCACTACCAGTCAAACCAAGTGGTATTAGCAATAAGACCATGACCAGCAGTTATAATGTTAGCCATGGCTCTGGTTCAAAGAAATCCTAAAAGTGCAAATTTTGTTCTATTCAGTTCAGTTTTATTTAGTTTTATTTGCTGTATGCTGTATATAAAATATTAGACATGCCATCAGTACAGGGCACTGATAGCTCTGTGGTTAGTGTACTGGACTACATTTACAGTTTTGGTGTCCAAAGCAAGGTGCATTACAGTTACAGTATACAGTCTGAGCTGAGCAATAGAGGGTTAAGGGCCTTGCTCAAGGGCCCAACAGCAGCAACTTGGCAGTGGTGGGGCTTGAATCAGTAATGTTCTGATTACTAGTCCAGTACCTTAACCACTACACTATGGCTTGCTTGGTCACAGCTCCTGGTCACAGCTCCAACACTGCCCGGCTTCTACTGTTGGGCCCCTGAGTAAGACTGAATACAAGATTTATTCTTCATTGTAAATTGCTTTGGATTCCTGGAACGTATCCAGTATGTTAAACTAAACAAATATGCAGATAATTCTGCATTAGTTGCAAGGTTAATTTACTGTAAAGAATGTGTAAACAAATCTTAATGTGTTAACAAATTGACTAAAATGGTCCAAACTTTTGCAATACTGTAAAATCATGCCACCATACTGTTTACATTATGCATGTTCGTATCAAATCTTCCTTGAATATGTTTTATATATTTTAAATAGTAAAACATTGCAGTATGTTCTGAATGTCTTCTGAATGCCTTACCCCTCCTGAAGTGTCCATATCCACTTAAGGTGATCAGGTTTAGTCTCTGCATTTCCTCCAGCAGTAAGACTGAACAATCCTCCCCCTTCTCTTTACTTTAGTAACCCAGGCCTTGTCGTATCACAATCCCGCAGCAGTCTTCATGTAATCATTCTGAAGTCACAGGCGCACACCGTAGTTTTGGTATAAGAATGAGCTTTACTAAATAAACCGCATAAACAGATTGATTTAAAGCATTAAAGTAGCTGACACGCTTTGATAGTATCGCGGTGTTTACGCTGCTTTGAATACAGCGTACAGGAGTGTGTAGTGTACTTCCGTAAGCGAACCGGTTTAGTACAGGTAACTCCCATTACCTAAACAGGTATTCAAGCTAATAAAAACATAAGCCTTTCTCATGCAAAACGAGTGCTCATTAACAAACTTTGGCTTTTAAATATATATCTGTCAATGGAAATAAAATATGTACATAACATTTTATTGGAAATAAAGCAGTGAGGCTTTTTAACCAAGTGTATTAAAAAGGTTTATTACTCAAAGTTTTACCAGTGTGTGTTAGCGGCCCCTGCTGGACAAACCTGATATGGCAACCAAGCCATTCGAAGATTTTAATACATATACTGTACAGCGTTTAGCAGACGCCTTTATCCAAAGCGACTTACATTACAGATACCGTCTGAGCAATTGAGGGTTAAGGGCCCTGCTCAAGGGCCCAACAGCAGCAACCTGGCAGTGGTGGGGCTTGAACCAGTGACCTTTTGATTACTAGTCCGGTACCTTAACCACTAGGCTACGGCCTGCCCTGTACATTACTACACTGTACATTACAGCTCTTAGACCCCCCTGTGTTCAAAAATATTTCTGGGACCCCCTTGTCACAGGTTATGATATTATTCTTTCACTTTCAGGAAGGATGACAAAAGATATTGGTTCCTGCTAGTGGGAAAAGATATATTATCTTATTATTTTCTGATTTTAGATAGATATTATAGATGGATAGCATTATACAGCAATGTACGTAAGTACACACTATAAAAATGTCAAATGTGAAATAACAAAAAACATGAAGAACATCATACAAATAACAGTACAGATACAAAACTGAACATATACAACAATAAGGACCTTCAAGGTACCTGTATTTTACAACCCCAAATCAGAAAAAGTTGGGGGAAAAAGTAAATGCCTTTGCCAAGGGCACTGACACAGCCCCATACCATGACAGACCCTGGCTTTTGGACTTGTTGCTGATAACAGTCTGGATGGTCCTTTTCTTCTTTGTTCCAAAGCACACAGCATCCATTTTTTTTCCAAAAAAGGACCTGGAATGCAGATTCATCTGACCACAATACACGTTTCCACTGTGTGATGGTCCATCCTAAATGCCCCAGAGCCCAGAGAAGTCGACACCGCTTCTGGACTAGAGCTGGGCGGTTTCTGAATCACCCGGGTTAATGATTCGAATGTTCGTACTGAATCAGGAATCACGAGTCCGAGGTCTCAATTCAGTATCTCCAATTCACTTGCATGTCTTTGGACTGTGGGGCGGCACGGTGGCTAAGTGGGTAGCACTGTCGCCTCACAGCAAGAAGGTCCTGGGTTCGATCCCCAGGTGGGGCGGTCTGGGTCCTTTCTGTGTGGAGTTTGCATGTTCTCCCTGTGTCTGCGTGGGTTTCCTCCAGGTACTCCGGTTTCCTCCCACAGTCCAAAAACATGCAAGTGAGGTGAATTGGAGATACTAAATTGTCCAAGACTGTGTTCGATATAACCTTGTGAACTGAGGAACCTTGTGTGAAGATAAACTACCATTTCCTGTCATGTATGTAACCAAAAGTGTAAAAACATGACGTTAAAATCCTAATAAACAAACAAACTTTGGGAGGAAACCGGAGCACCCGGAGGAAATCCACACGGACATGGGGAGAACATGCAAACTCCACACAGAAAGGACCTGAACCGCCCCACCTGAGGATCAAACCCAGGACCTTCTTGCTGTGAGGCGACAGTGCTACCCACTTAGCCACCGTGCCACCCTGAACGCAATGCAGAGGAGGCTGTATCAAGATTAGTGCTGGCAATGACAAAGGCAGCAACTCCAGAACTGGCTACAGAGTGTGTTTTTTCTGAAACTGGGCAAAGCAGCCTCAGCACATCCAAAGTGTGTGAGTTGGTATTTTTAAATGCCAACATGTAGGTGTAAGCACTTGCATTGGCACACTGCATTTTTTAGCTATTTTTTTTTAGCATTTTTTAGTATTATTTGTATTTTATTCTTATATATTCAACTCATTTGTTGTTATTTGTGTTTAAGCTGTGTTTGTTTGTTTTGTGGTGTGTGGAATTCAAATTAAAATTTTATTTATTGAACAGCTCAAGTGACTCAGGTGACTCAAGGGAACCGGATCACATTACTGAGTCCATCAAATAACCCGAATTTACCACCACTATGGACATGGTTTACATAAGGCTTCTTTTGTGGCACAGCAAAGTTTTAAGTGACATCTGTGCATGTAACTCTGTATTGTAGTGCTTGATAAAGGTTTGCCAAAGTAATCCCTCACCCATGTGGTTATATCAGCTATTGTTGAGTGGCGGTTCTTGATGGAGTGCCGTCTGAGGGATCAGCTTAAATTTGCGCCCTTGGCCTTTACACACTGAAATTCCTTCTGATTCCTTGAATCGTTTAATGATATTATGCACTGTAGAGGGAGAAATATGCAAATCCTTTCCAATATTTCTTTGAGGTTCATTGTTTTTAAATATTTCAATAATTTTCTCACACATTTGTTGACAAACTGGAGATCCTCTGATCATCTTTGCTTATCAGAGACTCAGCCTTTCCTGGATGCTGCTTTTGTACCAAACCATGATTACAATCACCTGTTGACATCACCTGTTTGGAATCACATAATTATTTAGTTTTTTCACCGCATTACTAGCCCTAAATTGCCCCCATCCCAACTTTTTTGGAATGTGCTGCAAGCCTGAAATGCAGGAATGGAGGTATATTAACAAATGAAATGAAGTTGAGCAGACAAAACATGAAATATCATTGGTATATACTGTCTGCAATTAAATAAAAGTCAAAGTAAATGTAAGGAACACTGCATTTTTATTTTATTTGCTTTTCCATACTGTCCTAACTTTGGTGGAAGCTTTATTACATTGGTCTACTTCAGCAGGATCTGCATCGACAACTAAATCTGAATCCTGCATAGTTACATTCTGTTCAACTTTGCACTTTTGTGGTGGGCAAATATGTATTCATTCTCAAAGACCCACCATAGACAAAAGGTATTCCATATATATCTGGGTAATAGATCCATATGACATCAAAAGAAATCTTGCATATGCCAATAGCCTATTGATTTTCCTGTCCCAACAGGTGTTATTCTTTTTACTCTTCTCAGTTAAATGCAACGTGACCCCCATATAGGCGCACTAAGGCCCCTATGGGGTATCAGCCCCCTGGTTGGAAACCACTGAATAATAGGGCTTGCTGCATCTTTTTGTTTGTTTTCAGTTATTTATTCTCACAGATTATGTTAATAGAAAGCTCATTTATAGTTGGTAATCTGACCTCTCAGTTTCAGTCTTCACTCTTTTAAGAATACTTAAAAAATACTCTTAGATTTTCACTCCATTATTAATGTGTGGTTATGAGGCTTTCTTAAAGTCTGAATTCCAATTCATTAAATGTGTTGGATGGGGACTTCCATAAAGTAATAAATAATTTAATAACACTATACCTAAAACTAGTAACTAACAAGAGTCCTCGTTTAAATAAAAATAACACATTGCCAGTAGGGTTGATTAAACTGTCGTTTAATTTAATTAGTACGTTTGGTTTTTCCAAAAGGCAAAACAGTTGCACACATTGCATGCACACGTGATTTAAAGGCCTGCGCACAAACACGTTTGCATGTTAATGGTAGAAGATTTCCCTCTAGTGGTGACTGAACGTGTAAGTGTTTTTAAGTAATAGACTAGTGTGTTGCCCTTTAATAATCCTGGTACTAAAGCCTCAACAGCATGAAGCAGTTAGTAAACATGAATAAATATCCATATCCACTACAATGTCAAAGCTTTTAAATTTTAAATTGCCATCACATTTAAGTCGACTATATTGGTTTTACTGTGATCATTTTCATTCATGTCCTTTTTATTTAAGTGGTTCTGAATCCCATGCTATGATGATGATGTATTTGAAGTGTATTTGACCAGTATTTTGACAATGATACCTGGAAAGACAAATTGTTACAATACAGTTTGTTTCATAGCAAGTATTTTGGCCATATTAAGATATACAGGGTGTCCCTAAAGTCTGGACACATATCAATAAATTTCAATAACATTTTTCAACATTTTATTTCATTACAATATACACTGCCCGGCCAAAAAAAAAAGGTCACACACTCTAATATTTGGTTGGACCGCCTTTAGCTTTGATTACAGCACGCATTCACTGTGGCATCGTTTCCACAAGCTTCTGCAATGTCACAACATTTATTTCTGTCCAAGTGTTTTTCTTAAGGCTACACAGATGTTTAGTCCTGATCCCTTGAGTTCCCTTCACATTGTGTGTGTGGAAATGCTCTTACTTTCACTATTAAACATATCCCTGAGTTCTACTGTAGTTTTTCTACCATTTGATTTCACCAAACGTTGAAGTGATCGCCGATCACGATCATTCAAGATTTTTTTCCGACGACATTCCTTCCTGGAAGATGATGTTTCCCCACTGTCCTTCCAATTTTTAATAATTTAATAATTTTAGTAGTTTCAGCTTCTCCTTAGATGTTTTCTCTGCTTGATGCATGCCAATAATTTGACCCTTCTGAAACAGATTAACATCTTTTCCACGACCACAGGATGTGTCTTTCCACATGGTTGTTTAACAAATGAGAAGCTACTCACTGCATCAGTTAGGGTTAAATAACTTGTTGCCAGCTGAAACACAATCACCCATGCAGTAATTATCCAATGGGAGGCTCTTACCTGTTTGCTTAGTTAAATCCAGGTGGTGACCTTTTTTTTGGCCGGGCAGTGTGTATATATATATATAAATGTTATAAATAACATTTTATTTATGCATTTTCTCCCCTTTTTTTTCTTTCGTTTAGCGCATCCAATTGCCCGATTGCGTCATGCTTCCTCTCCACCAATGCCAATCCCTGCTCTGATTGAGGAGAAGAAAGCTAACCCACGCCCCCTCCGACAAGTGGGAAGCATGCCGTATGCATCTTATCACCTACACTTTGACGGGTGCAGTGCAGCTCAGCACTGTGTACAGTGAGACACACCCTGAGAGCACTCTTTTCTTATCTCTGTGCAGACGGCATCAATCAGCCAGCAGAGGTCGTAATTGCATTAGTTATGAGAGAGAGTCCCTATCCGGCTTAATCCCACCCATATCTGAACAACAGGCCAATCGTTGTTCATGTGGCCGCTTAGCCTAGCTGGCAGGCAGAGCTGAGATTCGATACAATGTATTCGAGATCCCAGCTCTGGTTCCAGGGTGTGATTTTACAGCTGTGCCACCTGAGCAGGCATTTCATTACATTAATCAATAACATCTTCAATGTGTTTTCCACTGTTTGTGATGCAATATGTAAGTGTGTGTGTATTTTAATAAACATAGAGTTAGTTATAGTTATAGATATATTTCCTATGTGTTCTGTCCAGACTTTAGGGACACCCTGTACTTAGCTGGAGTTTGTAATCATTTAACTAAAAAGAGTTTTTTAACAATCATGCTGTTATGAATCTGAAGTGTGTTTGTGTGCCATGCCTCTCTCTCCAGGAGCACATGGTGGAGGGGTTCAGTGACAAGCCAACCCCCTCTCGTCATGATTGGTCGATGATACTAATAATCCACAGCTGCTCCCTGTTGCAGGTAATACTCAGGGCATTTAAGGGAGCAGCTGTAAATTCTTTGGTTTTGACTGTCATGCTTTTGTGGTCTCATGCTCATGTTTTGGTTTGGTTTCATTGCTCATGTTTTAGAAGTTTCGTTTAGTATTAGTCTTGTTCATGTTTTTTATTAGTCAGTTCATGTGTAGATTTAGCATTTGTAAGCATTAGTGCTAGTGTTTGGTCTTAGCTTAGGGTCTAGGATAATTTAGTTATGTTAAATGTGTTTAGATTAGTGTAGTGTTTAGTTTAGCATTAGCATTGTTGATGTGTGTTTAGATTAGCGTTAGCTTAGCATTTAGCATAGGTCAGGTGTTGGTGTGCCTTGTGAACCCCTGTCTTGTTGTTATTATTACATTTACATTTTTGGCATTTAGCAGATGCTTTTTTTTTTTTATCCAAAGAAACTTACAGTATACAGTCTAAGCAACTGAGGGTTAAGGGCCTTGCTCAAGGGCCCAACAGTGGTAACCTGGCAGTAGTGGTGCTTGAACTAGCAACCTTTGGATTACTAGTCCAGTACCTTAACCACTAGGCCACAACTGTCTAACCTGTGTATTAAAGGTTTTGTTAACATCTGTGTGTTTTGTCAAGTCTAGCCCATTCGTTACACATGCTACACTGGCATACTATAGTACTATTTTTGGCTGTAATTTTATTTTCATGTTTTACCATCGGTTTATCCTGGTCAGGGTCACGATGGGTCTGGTTTCCCAAGAATCACTACGTGCCATGTTGCATAAAGCATTGAGTGGTTTGTCAGCTTAAAAATGACAAAAGCAGCAAAAGCAATTAGCACTTTTGATTGATTGATTGATTGATTGATTACTTTATTAATCCCCAAAGGGAAATTGTGGTGTCGCAGCAGCAATAACAATTATGACAAAAAAACATCACACAGTGACATTACAATGAGGTAAATAAAGAATAAAAAAATTAGTATTAGGGGCCAGTGATAGCTCAGTGGTTAAGGTACTGGGCTCGTAAACAGAAGGTTGTCGGTTCAAGCCCCGCCACCACCAAGTTGCCACTGTTGGGTCCCTGAGCAAGGCCCTTAACCCTTAATTGCTCATTGTGTAAGTCGCTTTGGATAAAAGTGTCTGCTAAATGCTGAAAATGTAAATGTAAAACAAATGTAAATACAAGTAAGATATAAAAGGTGCAGTTACAGATGTTGTGCAATTTGAAATTTTTTAATAAAAACAGTACCCTGTGCAAATTGTAAGTTTAATTGTCTTTCTTGGGTGTTATAGGTTCTGAGTCCTTCTCTTGCACCAGTGAGAGTTATTATAGGTTGCCACCGCTGTGGGCAGAAATGACTTCCTATAGCACTCTTTGTTGCAGCGAAGTTGGCGGAACCTTCCACTGAAGGCACTTTGCTGTTTAATCAGCAGGTCGTGTAGCGGGTGTGTGGTATTGTCCATTACGTTGAGCAGCTTGTGCAAAATTCTCTGCTCAATAACCAGCTCTAGGGGCTCCAGAGCAAAACCCAGCACAGAACCAGCCTTCCTGATAAGCTTGTTAAGCTTTTTGGAGTCTTTGGCTCTAATGCTGCTTCCCCAGCAGATGGCTGCATAGAATATTGCACTTTCGACTACAGACTGGTAAAAAATGTGTAGCGTCTTGCTGCATACATTGAAGGACCTGAGCCTCCTTAAGAAATAAAGTCTGCTCTGGCCTTTTTTGTAGACAGCCTCGGTGTTGCACTTCCAGTCCAGTCTGTTGTCAAGATGGACACCAAGGTATTTGTAACTTTCCACCACCTCCACATCCTCCCCCAGGATACAGAGGGGTTTCAAAGCAGCCCTGGTCTTCCTGAAGTCTAGGACCATCTCTTTTGTCTTGGTCACATTTAAAAGAAGGTGGTTGTTCCTTGACCACGAGACAAAGCGGTCAACCAGATCCCTGTACTCACTCTCATCTCCACCCCTGATACACCCCACCACTGCTGAGTCATCTGAGAACTTTTGTAGATGACAGGACTCAGAGTTGTACTGGAAATCTGAGGTATACAGGGTAAAGAGAAAAGGTGAGAGAACAGTCCCCTGCGGTGCTCCTATGCTGCTAACCACCTGATCAGAAACACCTCCTTTCAGTCGCACAAACTGCGATCTGTCTGTCAGGTAGTCAGTAATCCAAGAGGAAGTGAAGGTGTCCACTTGCATTAATTGAAGCTTCTCTTTAAGCATCAAAGGCTGGATGGTGTTAAAAGCACTGGAGAAATCAAAGAATATAATCCTCACAGAGCTGCCAGCTAGATCCAAATGCGAGTGTGCTCGTTGTAGCAAGTAGATGATGGCGTCCTCAACACCAACCTCATGGCGGTAGGCGAACTGCAGTGGGTCCAGGGAGGTGGTCACCTGGGGTCTGAGATGGGCCAGAACAAGTCTCTCCATTGCCTTCATAATGTGTGATGTTAAGGCAATCGGTCTGTAGTCGTTGAGGGCAGAAGGAGAAGACTTATTTGGTACTGGAACGAGGCACGATGTCTTCCACAGCACCGGAACCTTCATGAGACGCAGGCTCAGATTAAAGATGTGCTGCAGAACCCCACATAGCTGGTCCGCGCAGGTTCTCAGGACTCTGGGGCTTATGCCATCTGGACCAGGAGCTTTGTTCCAACGTAGTCTTTCCAGCTGTCTCTTCACCTGGCTGCTGGAAACAAACAGACAGGGGGAGGGTGTACTGGAAGGCTCAGTTGTGTGAGACGTGGAGGGGGGTGAAGATTGAAGAGATTTTAAGTCCAATGTACAAGATTTGACATTTTACAAAAGTGTGATGTAAAAAGTATGCCTATGCATTTCAGTTATTGTAATAAGATAAACAAAAGAACTTGTATGTTGTGCTTCAAATATTCATTTAAAAAAAGAATCGGTGAATTATGGTGTAATTGTAATACATTTTGGGTATAGGTCCAATATATACTATATACAATACTAAAGCATAAGAGTTGCACAGTGGCTAAGTGGGTAGCACTGTCGCCTCACAGCAAGAAGGTCTTGGGTTCGATCCCCAGGTGGGGCGGTCCGGGTCCTTTCTGTGTGAAGTTTGCATGTTCCCCCAGGTCTGCATGGATTTACACCGGGTGCTCTGGTTTCCTTCCACAGTCCAAAGTGAGGTAAATTGGAGATACAAAATTGTCCATGACTGTGCTCGATATAACCTTGTGTGAACTGATGAACCTTGTGTAATGAGTAACTACCGTTCCTGTCATGAATGTAACCAAAGTGTAAAACATGACATTAAAAATTCTAATAAACAAACTATAGCATAACTTATGTAAGATTTTTGGGCAACCTCTGCATAATTTCACTATATGTTGAACAGTGATTTTGAAGTATTATTCAGTCAACTCTCTTCCTACTTCAATGACAATTCTCTATTTATGCAGTTTTTGCAGCTGCACGCAATTCCTACATCTCCAAGCACAATAGCAAGCATCAGATGGAATGGTGTAAAACACACTGCCACTGGACTGTGGAGTGACGAATCATGCTTCCATGTCTGATCGATGGGTCTGGGTTTGGTGAATTGTAGGAGAACGTTACTTGTCTGACTGCGCTGTGCCAACTGTAAAGTTTGAGCAATGCTCCAGGGTTGTTTTTCAGGGGTTGACCTTGGTACCTTAGTTCCTGTGAAGGTAAATTTTAAATTGGACAAGTGACACAAAACAAGGTCCATTAAGGCATGGTTGGGTGGCTTTGGAAATAAAAAACTTGACCCGCACATAGCCCTGATCTTAACCCCATCAAACACCTTTGCGGTGAACTATAATAGAGATTGCAAGCCAGGCCCTCTCATCCAACATCAATACCTCAGTGGAAGCTGTTATATCTCCAAAGACAAACTCCATACTAATGTCTATAGATTTAGAATAGGATGTCTCCTGTAGGTTAAATGTGTAGGTGTCCCAATAATTTTGTTCATATAGTGTATATTTAAATCAGATTTATACATCTTTATTCATACCCAACTGTCAAGTTCCACCAACATCTTTTGGTTAAAAATTTATTGTAATTGCTTCAGCCTTCTACACTACCTCAGGACATTTACTTAAATTTTTAAAGGCAAACATAAATCTTTTATCTGCATTTCTGCAGAATATGTTTTTTTACAGATATCTAGGGGCAGAGGAACAAAAATTTCACTTTGGAAGCGTGTTTGTTAAACTTTAAAATAATTTAATATAATAATGGATATAGCTGCGCCCCCAAAGTTCCCAAATAAACTTTATTTAAATTTAAATATATATATATTTAAATAATAATAATAATAATACAGTAATAATAATAATAATAATATCAATAATACAAGCAGGAATTTATTAAATATTAATTAAATAAGTAATAAAAATGTTTAATTAAAAACAGCTGTAGAAGAAATTACATATAAATTAAAAATGATATTAAAATTACTTACTCACTCACTTTCTTAACTGCTTATCCAATCAGGGTCAGGGGTTGGGGCGGTGGGTGGGTTGCTGGATCCTATCCATAATAGGCGCAAAACACACAGTAACACCCTGGACGGCCCGCCAGTCCATCACAGGGCAGACACACACACACACCCATTCACCTATAGGGCAATTCTGTGTAGTTCAAAATGTGTAGTTCAACAGTTTAAGAACATTTATAACATACAACATACAAAAGGACTTTAGGAATTTCACAATCTACAATCCCCAACATTATTAGAAGATTCAGAGTTTTCTGAGAAATCTCTGTGCATAAAGATCAGGATCGTGCCCAGGTGGTGCAGCAGGATATTTTGCTAGCACAGCAGTGCTAAGATTTTGATCTCCCCAAATTCGAATCTAAGCTAGCCTTGTGGCTAAATGGGTAGCACTGTCGCCTCGTGGCTAGAAAGTCCTGGGTTCAATTCCTAGGTCCAGGTCCTTTCCAAAAATAAATGATAAATAAATGATGTAGCACAGTTGTATCTTAGTGGTTAAGGTACTGGACTAGTAATCAAAGGATTCAAGCTGGTTCAAGCCCCACCACTGCCAGGTTGCCACTGTTGGGCCCTTGAGCAAGGCCCTTAACCCTTAATTGCTTTGATTGTATACTGTCACTACTGTAAGTCGCTTTGGATAAAAGTGTCTGCTAAATGCCGAAAATGTAAATTTCAGCTCTGCTACCGGTGAGCTGAGTGGATAAGACACAGCAATGCCGATGGAGTTTTTAAACACCTCACTGTCACTGCTGGACTGAGAATAGTCCACCAACCAAAAACATCCAGCCAACAGCACCCCATGGGCAGCGTCCTGTGACCACTGATGAAGGTCTAGAAGATGACCAACTCAAACAGCAGCAATAGATGAGCGATCGTCTCTGACTTTACAACTACAAGGTGGACCAACTTGGTAGGAGTGTCTAATAGAGTGGACAGTGAGTGGACACGGTATTTAAAAACTCCACTCATACCAGCACAACACACACTAACACACCACCACCATGTCAGTGTCACTGCAGTGCTGAGAATGATCCACCACCTAAATAATACCTGCTCTGTAGTGGTCCTGGGAGAGTCCTGACCATTGAAAAACAGCATGAAACTGGGCTGACAAAGCATGCAGAGAAACAGATGGACTACAGTCAGTAATTGAAGAACTTCAAAGTGCTTCTATATGGTAAGTGGAGCTGATAAAATGGACAGTGAGTGTAGAAACAAGGTGGTTTTATTATGGCTGATCGGTATATATATATCGGTATATATATATATATTTAGTGTAAATTTAGTCCTGATTGCTATTTTGGTTGAGGGCCTGAGTAACTTGTGGGAAAAAGGTCATTCTCATCCTCTCTTTTTTGGCTTGGAAGGCACAAAAATACTTTTCAGACCGTAACAGAGAAAATAGTCCATTACTTGAATGACTGGGGTCTTATACTATCTTTGTGGCCCCTGACCAGCACCATTTCCTATATATGCCTTTCCCTATATATTAGCATGTGCAATTCACATTGTGGGATAAAAGGTGCAGATATTATTACGTGCAATATAGAAAAATACATACATAGGACATGGATAGTAAGTAATAAGTAATTTGTAAGTGTGCAAGTGTTTGTTTATAGACAATAGTATTGGGACAACCCTTATAATTATTGCATTCATGTGTTTCAGGCACAACAATTGCTAACAGATGTAATAAATCAATTATATATAAAACATATCACATGCATTAAGCAAGGTCTATACAGACATAAAGAAAAGTTTGGTTTTAAGAAACTCTCATACCCACTGAACAGCTTTGGAATGAATTGGAACATCAATTGAGGCTTTTTGAGCAACATCAGTGTCCAGCCATACAAGTGCTCTTTTGAATGAATGGGCACAAATTCCCACAGTCATACTTTCGAAGTCTTGTGATAAGCCTTCTCAGAAATGTGGCTATTGTTATAGCTGAAAAGATCACATAGAGGTCACTCTGTTTTAAAACCATTTGATTTTGTAATAGTATGTACAAGTTCATGGTCAGGTGTGCAAATACTTTTGGCCATATAGCTTATTCTCTTTCCATGTTTAGCTATCTAATAATCTGCAAGCGTAACATAACTTTTACCATGGCTTAACTTTTAAAAAACACTGTCTTCTAGACCTTGAAACTCCTTGTTTGATTGATTTTATTTTGTCAGCATCATCCTTAAATTAACTTTGATGTTTTGTCTCAGAATGGTGGTGCACACTTGAGGTCCAACAAACAATCCATTCAACCAAACAGCTATCCAATAAATCCATACTAATCCGTCCCCTTTTGTTGAAATGAATGAATTCACTTTAGAGTGTGTAGCTGCCATATTACATTTAGTTTGAATAAAACTCACTACCGACACCTTGATTAGCCTACTTACCTAGCATAAATTACTCCATATTGTTCTGCTTGCCAAATATGAGTAATTTAAATGAACAGGAATGATAGAAGCTTTCAGGGATTCAATGATGAGACCCAAGGTTAAGGTTCGTATCAGTGGCGTAACTGGGAGCTCATGGGCGCAAGTGAAAAAAAAAATGTTTGGGCCCCCTCAACAAATTTCATATATATAGTTTATATATATTATGGCAACCCAAACAGGAAATATATAGCAAACACTGATATATTATACTGATATATAATGGAATTCGATATATTTGGAATGAAACTGATATATATGGAATGAAACTCGATATATATATATATAAAATAAAAACTGATATATATGGAATGAAAATTATATATATATACAGTGTATCACAAAAGTGAGTACACCCCTCACATTTCTGCAAATATTTCATTATATCTTTTCATGGGACAATACTATAGAAATAAAACTTGGATATAACTTAGAGTAGTCAGTGTACAACTTGTATAGCAGTGTAGATTTACTGTCTTCTGAAAATAACTCAACACACAGCCATTAATGTCTAAATGGCTGGCAACATAAGTGAGTACACCCCACAGTGAACATGTCCAAATTGTGCCCAAAGTGTCAATATTTTGTGTGACCACCATTATTATCCAGCATGCCTTAACCCTCCTGGGCATGGAATTCACCAGAGCTGCACAGGTTGCTACTGGAATCCTCTTCCACTCCTCCATGATGACATCACGGAGCTGGTGGATGTTAGACACCTTGAACTCCTCCACCTTCCGCTTGAGGATGTGCCACAGGTGCTCAATTGGGTTTAGTCCATCACCTTTACCTTCAGTTTTCGAAGGGAGGGGATCATGCTCTGTTTCAGAATGTCACAGTACATGTTGGAATTCATGTTTCCCTCAATGAACTGCAGCTCCCCAGTGCCAGCAACACTCATGCAGCCCAAGACCATGATGCTACCACCACCATGCTTGACTGTAGGCAAGATACAGTTGTCTTGGTACTTCTCACCAGGGCGCCGCCACACATGCTGGACACCATCTGAGCCAAACAAGTTTATCTTGGTCTCGTCAGACCACAGGGCATTCCAGTAATCCATGTTCTTGGACTGCTTGTCTTCAGCAAACTGTTTGCGGGCTTTCTTGTGCGTCAGCTTCCTTCTGGGATGACGACCATGCAGACCGAGTTGATGCAGTGTGCGGCGTATGGTCTGAGCACTGACAGGCTGACCTCCCACGTCTTCAACCTCTGCAGCAATGCTGGCAGCACTCATGTGTCTATTTTTTAAAGCCAACCTCTGGATATGACGCCGAACACGTGGACTCAACTTCTTTGGTCGACCCTGGCGAAGCCTGTTCCGAGTGGAACCTGTCCTGGAAAACCGCTGTATGACCTTGGCCACCATGCTGTAGCTCAGTTTCAGGGTGTTAGCAATCTTCTTATAGCCCAGGCCATCTTTGTGGAGAGCAACAATTCTATTTCTCACATCCTCAGAGAGTTCTTTGCCATGAGGTGCCATGTTGAATATCCAGTGGCCAGTATGAGAGAATTGTACCCAAAACACCAAATTTAACAGCCCTGCTCCCCACACTGTAAAAAGGACACTGTGAAATGTACAGTAACTTGCTGGCAGCAATTAGCCGGTAAGTTGCTGTAATACATTTTACAGTACGCATACTGCAAATTTAATTACAGTAACTATAAAATACTGTAATATTTATTACAGTAATAATCACAGTACGGTAGCTCTTATTACAGTAATTTCACATTACTGTAACCTATTACAGCAGTAATGCAGTCTTTTAATTACAGCAAATATCAGACTACTTTAAAGACATTACCACATTTAACACAAATAATATTCGAAAAATAACTATACATTGTAAAAATTAAGACACTGCATTTGTAACAAAAATCATTTATTGAATTTCAACATTTTAAAACATGTTTTTGAAAATACATAGATAATTAAATAAATAAATTAATATTTTTGTAAACACTGCTGTTTTGAACAAAACCATAAAAATGTGCAAGTGCTTTGTTTTACATTTGCTGGAATCTACATCTTGGGCTAAAGTTTTCTTTCCTGCACTGTAAAGATAAAACAAGGAATTACTGTTACTGCTGTAGAAATTTATATACAAGACTGGAAACTATGACAGTTTTGTTAATTCCTAACCTCCCATTAAAGATATTACATTAATAAACACATTCTACTATTAAAAATGTGCTGTTTAAAATTCTTACCTGTTTTGGTAATGTTATGAACGCTGGCTCTCTAGTGTATCACTTTTGGCTAGACCATTAGCTAGTTGTTTATCAACTGGCCGATTAGTTCTATGTTTAGCAAGCTAGCTCGATTTCTGTCTTAATAGCGTTTTAAAAGAGTAGGTGACTATTATCAAGTAATTCTAATTTCTGTACCTGTTACTGATTATATAAAGATGTCTTTCTGTCTGAGTGATAAAAAAAACTAATATTTGTGTTAGATATAATGCAAACTGTACTATTACCAAAGACGGATTATTGTTTAAACTGACAGAAAAAGAACAATCCCGCTTAAATTTACCGTATTGTGATTCACAGCAGAAATATGCTTACTTTAGAATTCGTTCACCACTGAATCTTGACCATAATCCTTTGCAGATCTACAGTAAAATGCTGTGTACAGGTTCTACAGTAAGAATTTTATCATTCTACAGTAGTAATACTGTAAAAACTACAGAAATTTGTTACAGTGCATTTACACCTGGGACCTTGACACATGACACCAGGGAGGGACAACGACACATTTGGGCACAATTTGGACATGTTCACTGTGGGGTGTACTCACTTATGTTGCCAGCTATTTAGACATTAATGGCTGTGTGTTGAGTTATTTTCAGAAGACAGTAAATCTACACTGCTATACAAGCTGTACACTGACTACTCTAAGTTATATCCAAGTTTCATGTCTATAGTGTTGTCCCATGAAAAGATATAATGAAATATTTGCAGAAATGTGAGGGGTGTACTCACTTTTGTGATACACTGTATATATATATATATATATATATATATATATATATATATATATATATATATATAAAACAAAAACTGATATATATAAGATAAAAACTGATATATATATATATATATATATCAGTATTCATTCCATATATATCGAGTTTTATTTTATATATATCAGTTTTCATTTCATATATATATCTGTTTTTATTCTATATTTATCAGTTTCATTTTATATATATCGGTTTTCATTCCTTATATATCAGTTTCATTCCAAATATATCGAATTCCATTATACAGTATATCATTATAATACTGTATATCAGTGTTTGCTATATATTTCCTGTTTGGCTTGCCATAATATATATATATATATATTGGGTTCAATGCTGGGGTCATACGGCGAGTCTCATATACAAAACCAACTGCAGAACGTCCAAACACACATGTATAAACATGCTGCATTCTGATTGGCTGAGCTGAATGTCACTCACATATCACCGCTACAATATTGTAATATAATAATAACGACCTGGCGAGTGCAGCCAATAGGGGGGCAGTGTGGTGGGGGGTTGAGTTCATGTCGTGGTACCCCCCGTCCCCCCGGTAGTTACGCCCCTGGTTCGTATCTTTTATTAACCAGCAAGCAACATATATATCATTTAGCATATGATATCACACATAATACATGTAATGGACATTCTTTTTTTCTCCCCAATTTTTCCTCCCTAATCTAGTCGTGTCCAATTACCCTAAATGCGTCCTCTATACTGATTCGACCCTTCACCGCTGACTGAGGACGCCTCTCAACTGACCTACGCCCCCTCCGGCACGTGCAGTCAGTACAGACTGCATTTTTTACCTGCACGAGTCGAGTTCATACACTTGACGGGCACTGTGTATGGAGGGCCACACCCCCATCAGCATTATTCCTCAGCCCTGTGCAGGTGCCATCAGTCAGCCAGCAGGGGCCGCAGTTGCACCAGTTATGAGGACCTATGATCCGACTTTTTTATCCTCTAACCCTGAACAACAACCAATCTTTGTTCATGCTGCTGCCCAGCCCAGTCGGAAGGCAGAGCTGAGATTTGATACGATGTATTCGAAACCCCAACTCTGGGGTTTACCGCGTTTACCGTTTACCGCCGGGTTTAAACGTACTTTACCGCTGCACCACCTGAGCGGCAGTTAATGGACATTTAACATATAATATCAAAAATACTGTGAGCAGCAATGATATCACTTTTATACATATACAGCAGTGATCAGATAATAGATAATTAGTAGGCCATGTACAGAAACAACCTCACCAAACACTTTGGGAAATCCATTTATGGTCCAAGCAGGAGTTTCATCTTTACTATTAATTTAACTTACTCATATTTGGGAAAGCAAAACACATACCAACTTAAATGCTTGCTGTAAGGAAGGTTCCAATCTATATGGAGCAGCCCTGAGTTTGAAATACCTTCACATCCTTAATGAAACATGCCCCACATGCCAGCTGTTGCACCTGTACCATAGGTTGCCGACCCCTGCACTAGAGTTTAGTGGTGAATACACTGAAGCTTTGCCTTGGTGTCCCCTTCTTGAGATGGTGCTCCTGAAGCTTCTGGAGATCCAGGCTGAAAGTCCAATACCAGCTCACATCAAAGTCTCAGAAGTTTCCCTTGGTCATCTTGTGATGGTGAAGACTGACTGAAATCGACACAGAATCAGCCAGAGGTTAATTATCAGTGGTCCTGGATAGACTATCTGAAGGTCAACTCACAGATTTTTGTGAGCTTTCGAATGTATACTCATAGGTGTTAAGGAGCTAGTTTCTCTTTTCCAGAGAAACCAAAGGATGTTGATTGGCTATAGAGCGTCTAGGGGTGTTTTTTGGTGAATCACACCACCCCTTTTTTTCAAACATGGCAGAAGCTAAATTAAGAAAGCTAAATTAAATGCTTTCATAATATACATGTGGCATGGTGTATGCTTATAAATCTGTTTTAAAGTTCTAATCATTATTAAGGCATTCAACTAAGACTTAACATGACATGCATGTTGTGCTTCATGAACATTTTAGTAAAACTGTCACAAATCCAGACTCTCTGTGCTCCTATGTGCCACGCTTCTCTCTCTGGGAGAATAGGAGTATAGAGCCAACGCCCTTTTTGTGATTGGTCAAATGCTAACTACCCACAGCTGGGATGAGGGCATTTAAAAGGGCAGCTGTGGGTCCTTCACTAGAGACTATTCTTGACTTTGTCCTTGTTTTGCTTTTGATTTGACTCTCTTATGTCAGTTTGGTTTGTCATTACTGTACCTTAGCTAGGATATTGGTCTGTCTGTTTGTTTTGTTTGTTAGTTCTTGTTTAGCTCCTGTTTGTTCCTGTTAGCCTCTGTCTGTTAGCTACTGTCGGTTTGTTTCTGTTTATGTCTAGTTCCTGTCGGTTAGTATAGTTCATGTTTAACTTTGTTTATATGGGTTTAGAATGGTGTTAGCTTAGCTTAGTTAGTGTATTAGTATTTAGCCTAGTTCATGTGTGTTCAGTTTAGTATTGTTCATGTTTAGCATTAGCATTTAGCATTAGCATTTAGCATAGTTCATTTGTTTGCGTCTTGTCTTGTTCTAACCTTTCTTGTGTACCTTTGTATTGTCTTTTGTTATTATTAAATCTTTGTTTAAAACATCTCTGCATGTGTGTCCACCCTCTCTTGTCCAGTCTAGCCCTTAATCGTTACAAAAACAGAGACATTAAACAATAATAAAATATGCTACAATCATATAAATCACTTATTATAAAACACAGGGTCTTATAAATCAGTCCCCAACCTTTTTTGCAACACGGACTGGTTTCATATAAGATATAACTTTATGGACCGGCGGGGGCGGGAGGATTAAAATAAAATTATACAATGAGCATAATAAAAACACAAAGTGCATAACAATACTACTCACCAATGATGGAAAATCAGTGGAAATCTTGAGTTTTATTTGCTGCAATGAGACACTCCCACCTCCCAGGAGACAATAACACCTAAAGTGTGTTCCTTATGTCCAGTCTACTCCGTAACTTTGTTTTGGATTCTGTCACTGCAGAAAATCCCACCTCCCAAAAGATAGGATGTTGGAAATGGAAGCAGTGTTTTCATTGCTTCTGTAGCGATCTCTAATTATTCATTCTTCCTGTGCGGCCTGGTGATGAATGACCCCGGACCGGTACAGGTCTGTGGCCCAGTGGTTGGGGACCACTGTTATAAATAACCTGTAAATTCTTAGATTTAAATGTAATAAGGATAGTGTCATTTAGATCAGCGCTTCCTAACCTTTTTTGCACCATGGACCGGTTTCATATAAGATAAAATTTCACGGACCAGTGGGGGCGGGAGGATTTAAAATAGAAGAGCTATAGAATGGAAAATTGATGGGAACCCTGAGCTTTTTTGCTGAAACGAGACGCTGCTCCCACCTAGTGGTGCTTAGATACACTAACACCTCAACAGTATTGGAAATTTAATTGCTCTTGTAGCGATTTCTAATTAATTATTCCTTCTTGGCGGCCCGGTAATAAATGACCCACGGACTGGTACCGGTCTGCGGCCCGGTGGTTGGGGACCACTGGTTTAGATGTTATTCCTTTATAACACACTTCCTTTATCTTTTCCTAAAAAAAATTAGCTGTTTCTGTGATGTTATTTTTGTGGCAGGATTGAGATGAGTTGGGATAGTCATAAAGGGCATCTACAACTTCCCAGACTAATAAATCAAATCGGGTGCGTTTTTGTGTTGACCCGTAAAGCCTGCATATCATTCTATACCGCGTGTGAAGCTTGGCTAGGGATTTGCTTTAACAGATGTTTGTTGGGTGATGGATGATTTGCTTTGTAACAGGCGTACATTATAATTCTTTAAATAGATGGAGGTTAATGGAGTCTACAAACTCAGAGCAGAGCATTTGATTACAGGAAGCCATAATCTGCCTCCATTAGTGTGCTCTCTCATCTGCTGGTATAATGTGATCGGACCAGAGCCAAGTCTAGACATCGTAATTTTGTGAAAGCCATGCTGGATAAATGTGGGTTTGGCACTGAGTGAGGTTTTATCGGATCAGGGTGAAGCCTGAGCACTTATTACTGCTTGACGGTAGGGAAACAGAAAATGAGACAGAATGAGAAATAGAATGTCCAGCAGATGGAGCACTCTTAGAGCTGTTGGTAAAATGTAAAAGCATCAATTACTGTTCAGTATTTGCAGGTTTGCAGTGGTTCAAGTGTCATCCGGGCCAGTATATTGCAGGGATGCACACATTTACTCAGTTACTTCGAGGTAATTAAGAGTAGTCAACATTTAAGCTTTGTTTGGGATGTCAGAGAAACTATAGTGCCCGAAAGACACGGACACAAACAGGGGAAAGGAAAAATTACATGCAGAAAGTAAACCAAGTCAAGACTTAAACCAAGATCTGCCATCCATGTTATGTTTTATGCATTTTTTCCTGTTTTACTATGTCCCATTTTTACTATGTCCCATTATGCATAAGGCCTCGCCCCCACCTAATTCAGGGCCATGACAATCGCATCATGTTGATTCGTTAATTAGCATTCAGGGGTGTTTTGGATGGAATCCCACCACTTCTTATTTCAAACTTCTTAAACAGGGCAGAAGCAAAATTAAGAAACACATTTGTAATATAAATGTGTCATGGTGTATGCTTGTTAATCTGTTTTAAAGTTCTAATCATGATTAAGGCATTCAACTAAGATCCACATTCCACAGACCGCAAAATAAGCCATTTCCCCTGAAATTTAAGGTTGTGTTTAGCAATTTAACATTTTTCATTTGTGTATTGTAATATGCAATATGAGGCAGTCACAGCAATCCTGCGTTAATTACGTAAGTGTAACAGACTTTTCTGTGGTGTAGTGTGCTGATAATGTTTGATGTATGTGCCCCTTTGGGGATTCCATAATCAAAGAAAAAATGTGCTTCTCTACACATGTGATCATCTCTCTGTAGTCTGTGCTGAGCTGTCCCTAAGCTAAATAAGAACAAACAGGAACTAACAAGAGCTAAAACAGGACTAAACAGAGCTAAACAAAACTAACAGAGCTAAACAGGGTCAAACAGGACTTAAAAACAAAGGTTAAGGCAAAGGCAAATGGAACAAACAGGGCAAATCAAATCAAAACTATAACAAGGCTAAAGCTAACAAACTAGGCTAAATGGGCAAAGTCAAATCCAAAAACAAAGGCAAATCCAAACCAACATGACAGAGTACAAGGCAAAAATAAGCGGGAGTAAACCAAACCGAGTCACAGGCAAAATAATCATCAAGATAGACACTGCCTCCTTAAATGCCCCAAGCTCCTCCTCCCAGACTAGGTGCAGCTGCCAGCAATTAGCAGCATGGGACCAATCATCATGATGGGTGTTGGCTTGAGGTTGAACACAAAACAACAGCTGCGTCCGGAATCGCATACTTACAGAGTACGTACTAGATTGGAGGATGTATGCACTACTCGGCCGGTAAAAAAGTACATACTTTCAGTACAGCAGTATGCAGTATGCACACAACACTGCTACGTACTACATCCGCCATCTTACCAACGTCAAGTGATGACGTGGGGACGTGATGACGTAATATCACCATAGTTCCAGACTAATTACAAACCCCACTCGCCAAAATTTTGGATATTTATCGTCTTTTTGTTATTTATTCGTCTTTAAAATTTTTATTTTATTTATCTTACTTACACTTGTAAACAGAGGACTCTCTGTTTTCCGCTATCTTTCTTATTCCGCTTCGAACGCCTACGCAGCTCCAGTTGCATTATGGGATACATTAGCGGACCACAAGTGTGCATCGCTTGCATACTCTAAAATGGCTGCCCAAGAAGTAGGTCATCCGGGTACTTCTCGCGTACCTTTTTGTGTATACTATGTATTCGGACATACTAACCGCTCTCGCGTACTCATTTCGCGTACTATTGAGTACAGAAGTATGCTATTCCGGACGCAGCTAACGTGCTCCTGGAGTGGGGGGCGTGGCACATAAACAAAGTTCAGGAGCACAGAGGCTTAAATCGAGACAGTGCTGTGTATTGTAGCTTCCATTTATTCTGTTATTCAATTTATGGGTGTAATTTAATGACTGACGTGAAATGTGGCACTTTTCTTTAAAATCTGTGAATTCTGTGATTTTTTTAAAAAAAGGTCTGTAAAATAAAAACCAAGACTCCAGAGTTTTATTGTCATATACACAGCAAACAGGCAGTTAAACTGTACAATAAAATTCTAGTTAAACTGTACAATAAAATTATTTACTCACACACAACTAGTAAGACAAGAAAAAAACATACAAAACTATAAGCATAATTACTAGGGCTGGCTCGATACCACTTTTTATGTCCGATACCGATACTGCAAAATTACCGTCATTTCTTCTCTTAAACAACTAAGCAGTAATAATACATGCACTATAGATAAACTAGCTATCTAAATAACAATGCTCAGACTGTGAAACAAATATTCTAAAAGAAATAAATACATACAAGTTCGGTCATGTTTTTAGATGATTAAAAACCAAAGCGTGCTTATTAAAAAACCATGCTGGATTTTGAAGAGGACATCTGTGGCTAAATGGGAAATTGTGTAGTTTGTTTTATTTCATAACACTAATGGATTAATCGCTGAGGATGTGAGATATCCGGGACAAGATAGATTTTCTTTATCTCAGGTGAGCGACTAATCATTTATAAAGCAATTTTTATTGTGTTTAAACCATGTTTTTAGATGTGGCAGTAGTAGATGATTTTTAATGTGTTTAAATAGTGTTTTTAGATGTGGCAGTAGTAGATGATTTTTATTGTGTTTAAACAGTGTTTTTAGATGTGGCAGTAGTAGACGATTTTTAATGTGTTTAAATAGTGTGTTTAGATGTGGCAGTAGTAGATGATTTTTACTGTGTTTAAACAGTGTTTTTAGATGTGGCAGTAGTAGACGATTTTTAATGTGTTTAAAAATAGTGTTTTTAGATGTGGCAGTAGTAGATGATTTTTAATGTGTTTAAATAGTGTTTTTAGATGTGGCAGTAGTAGATGATTTTTAATGTGTTTAAATAGTGTGTTTAGATGTGGCAGTAGTAGATGATTTTTAATGTGTTTAAATAGTGTTTTTAGATGTGGCAGTAGTAGATGATTTTTACTGTGTTTAAATAGTGTTTTTAGATGTGGCAGTAGTAGATGATTTTTAATGTGTTTAAATAGTGTTTTTAGATGTGGCAGTAGTAGACGATTTTTAATGTGTTTAAATAGTGTTTTTAGATGTGGCAGTAGTAGATGATTTTTAATGTGTTTAAATAGTGTTTTTAGATGTGGCAGTAGTAGACGATTTTTAATGTGTTTAAATAGTGTTTTTAGATGTGGCAGTAGTAGATGATTTTTAATGTGTTTAAATAGTGTTTTTAGATGTGGCAGTAGTAGATGATTTTTAATGTGTTTAAATAGTGTGTTTAGATGTGGCAGTAGTAGATGATTTTTTTAAATGCTAAAAGTTTAAGTAATGTGTTTTAATTTCTGAATGGCTGTTGCAGATGAGTTGTAGATCAGTGGCACATGTTAATAATGTCATCAAGATGTAGCTTGTTACGGCAGTTTCCGAGTGAGATGGCAATAAACGGCACTCTGTTGGAACATATCTTCATGTGTTATTTACTTTACACACAAACAACAGCCTTATTTACATTAAGTGTTATTTACATTAAGCAACAGTATCGGCTCGGATTACATGTTTTTTTTCCTTCCGATATCCGATCCAGTGATTTGGGCCAATATCGGACAAATACCGATACAGAGTATCAGATCGGTGCCAGCCCTAATAAGTACACTAGAGATTAATGAAACTAATTAAACTAGTTTCATAAAGTGCACTGTGCATTATCCAAATAGTCGTATGACAGCAGCAATCAATGTGTGTATAGTTGAGTTTAATGATGTGTGTGTGTGTGTGTGTGTGTGTGTGTGTGTGTGTGTGTGTGTCGGCCAAAGTTCAAACAGTAAGAGTGATGGGAAAGAGCAGTGTGCTGATGGAGTCATTCACAAGCCTGATGGCCCAAGGATAGAAACTGTTTGTGAGACTCTATTAGTCTGTCTGATGGTAGAGGTGTGAAGAGGCTGTGTTGGAGGTGTGTACTGTCCCTAATGATGCTGAGTGCCCTCCTAATAGCCCTGGTGTGATATTCTATAGTAAGGAGAAGGCTGCTTCTGAGATGAACTGTGCAGTTTTTATCACATGCTGGAAGGCCTTCGTGTCTTGAGCAGTGAAGTTTCCATACTAGACTGTGATGGAGCTGGTAAGGACACTATCCACTGTACACCTGTAGAAGATGCTGAGCATTTTGGCTAGCATGCCAAATGAATTCTGTCTTCTCAGAAAGCACTGTTTTTGAAGGTACCTGTAGAATTTGCTGTAGCAGTGACAAGGAGGTGGTGACCTTTCCTCTGACCTTACCTTCCTCAGACATGGACAATTGTGCCAGTGTAGGACAACCCCAAATCAGAAAAAGTTGGGACAGTATGGAAAATGCAAATAAAATACAAATGCAGAGTTCCTTACATTTACTTTGACTTATTTCATTGCAGACAGTTTGAACCTGAGATATTTCATGTTTTATCTGCTCAACTTCATTTCATTTGCTAATATACCTCCATTCCTGCATTTCAGGCCTGCAACACATTCCCAAAAAATTGAAACGGGGCAATTTAGAGCTAGTAATAAGGTGAAAAAACTAAATAATGATGTGATTCCAAACAGGTGATGTCAACAGGTGATTGTAATCATGGTTTAGTACAAAAGCAGCATCCAGGAAAGGCTGAGTCTCTGATTAGCAAAGATGATCAGAGGATCTCCAGTTTGTCAACAAATGTGTGAGAAAATGATTGAAATGTTTAAAAACAATGTACCTCAAAAAAAGATTGGAAGGGATTTGCATATTTCTCCCTCTACAGTGCATAATATCATTAAACGATTTAAGGAATTTCAGTGTGTAAAGGCCAAGGGCGCAAGCTTAAGCTCAACGGCCGTGATCTTTGATCCCTCAGACATACTGCATCAAGAACCGCCACTCAACAATAGCTGATATAACCACATGGGTGAGGGATTACTTTGGCAAACCTTGGTCAAGCACTACAATACAGAGTTACATGCACAAATGCCACTTAAAACTTTACTATGCAAAAAAAATCCTTATATTAACCATGTCCAAAAGCGGTGTCAACTTCTCTGGGCTCGGAGGCATCTAGGATGGACCATTACACAGTGGAAACGTGTATTGTGGTCAGATGAATCAGCATTCCAGGTCTTTTTCGGAAAAAATGGACACCGTGTGCTCCGGACCAAAGACAAAAAGGACCACCCAGACTGTTATCAACAACATGTCCAAAAGCCAGGGTCTGTCATGGTATGGGGCTGTGTCAGTGCCCTTGGCAAAGGTCATTTACACTTCTGTGATGGCAGCATTAATACAGAAAAGTACATTGAGATCTTCAAGACGTCATCTTTTCCAGGGATGTCCATGCATTTTTCAACAAGACAATGCAAAACCGCATGCTGCACACATTACAAAGGCATGGCTGCAGAAGAAGAGGGTACAGGTACTGGACTGTCCTGCCTGCAGTCCTGACCTGTCCCCAATAGAGAATGTGTGGAGAAATTTGAAATGAAATGTGCGACAACGACGACCCCGTACTGTTGTACATCTTAAGACATCATAATCACACCCTCAGTCACTGTCCGCAATCTTGGTGTTCTGTTCGATCCCCTTCTGTGTTTTGAACCGCACATAAAATCTCTATCCAGGTCTACAATATTTCATCTCCGCAACATTGCATGCATCAGCTCTCTACTGTCCTCTACGGCAGCTGAGACGCTGGTCCATGCTTTTGTGACTTCTCGGCTGGACTATTGCAATTCTCTGCTCCATGGGCTTCCCTCCAAATCAATACGCCCCTTGCAAATAGTCCAGAATTCTGCTGCACGGATCTTAAGCCATACAAAGAAGTCTGAGCACATCACCCCAAGTCCTGGAGCAGCTTCACTGGCTGCCCATTACCATGCGCATACAGTACAAAATCCTACTTCTCACCTATAAGGCACTCCATGGTTTGGGTCCTGTTTATCTTTCAGACCTCCTAAAATTCTACAATCCCTCCCGTAACCTAAGGTCATCAGATGCCGGTCTCCTAGTGGTTCCCAGGTTCAGACTGAGCACCATGGGTGGCCGATCTTTCAGTGTTGGAAAACTTTGGAACTCTCTTCCATCCTCACTACGTTCTACTACTTCTCTATCTAAATTTAAAACTTTACTAAAAACCCATCTCTTTTCTCTGCACTTTTCCCCTTCCTCCCCTGCTAGTTCGGTGTGATTGTTATTTTTGTATGTAAAGCGACCTTGGGTTTTGTGAAAGGCGCTATATAAGTGTAACTTATTATTATTATTATTATTATTAAGACGTGTTTTGCAGGAAGAATGGGACAAAATAAAAGCTGAAACACTAAATCACAAAATGACTTTTAAGTGTGGTGAAAAGGAATGGCAACATTACAAAGTGGTAAATGATTTACTGTCCCAACTTTTTTTGGAATGTGTTGCAGGCCTGAAATGCAGGAATGCATTTTTATTAATAAATGAAATGAAGTTGAGCAGATAAAACATGAAATATCTCAAATTCTTCCTGTCTACAATCAAATAAAAGTCAAAGTACATGTAATTTGTTTTTTATTATTTGCCTTTTCCATGCTGTCTCAACTTTTTCTGATTTGGGGTTGTATTAGACCAAGCCCATGGCACTGCTTAGCCCGACACAGCCGGAGCACCACAAATTGGGTCTGATTATTTAAAATAAATGCGTTTCCAATACGTGATTTGTAAAAATTAGCTTTTTGTGGATTTCTATTAAAGTTGATGTATTATTTAGCGGTTAATTATATGCCTGTCATGATATTCTGTCATTACTCTTGGTCTGTTTATCAGCATCTGTGTCCATATCTCCAGCCCAATTCTGGTGTGACAAGACCCAGTAATGATCAGGCTTATTAAACCTGTCACTGCAGGCTTTATGGCTGTTATCCTGCATGTGTAGGGATTAAAAGCAAATCTAATTGCAGTTTTGGTACAGCATGGCAATGTAATTATCCTCCTCTGTTGACAGGATCTCATCTGTCTCGGGGAGACCTTCTCAGCTTCTGGTAAATAATTATTGGTAAACAATTTATCTTTGTTTATTTAAAACATTGAAGCAATAACAGAGGCAGACAGGAACTATTCTATTTAGGTAGAACAAACTGAAAGTTTGGGCTGGAATTGCAAGCAGCAGGAGGACCTAGGTGATAAAGGTGCGGTCAGTAACATCACTTTTCTTTCGGGTGCTACCATATTTCTTTTTTACAGTTTTTACGCCAGATGCCCCTCCTGATGCAACCATCCTTATTTTTATCCAGACTTGGGACTGCACTGTAATCGCACAGATAAGTGCTGGCCAATAGCTCAACTGAGATTTGAACCCAGGATCTCAGCGGTAGTGGACTAAAGTACTTTATTACTGCCTGTTCACTTGGGGGTTTGCCATCTCCTGGAAACACAAGGCACCCAAAACATTTCAGGGCATTACACACTTGGGCAGCATGGTGGCTCACTGGGCTCATGGGTAGCACTGTCGCCTTACAGCAAGAAGGTCCTGGGTTTCATTTCCAGGTAAAGCTGCCCAGGTCCTTTCTGTGTGGAGTTTGCACGTTCTCTCTGCCTCTGTGTGGGTTTCCTTTTGGAGCTCCGGTTTTCTCCCACAGTCCAAAGTCATACAAGTGAGGTGAAGTGGAGATAGAAAATTGTCCATGACTGTGTTTGATATTAAACTTGAACTGATGAATCTTGTGTAACCAGTAACTACATGGCCTGTCATAAATGTAACCAAAGTGTGTAAAACATGACGTTAAAATGAATAAGCATTACACACTTAAACATTTACTTTTATATGGTAATGCCAAATTTCATTCACAAAGTAAGCAAAACCAAAATAGGTATCAATCAAAGCTAAAATACAAATTGCTCAACTCATGCCTCCGTCAAAATCGAGGACTTTTACTGTTGCCTATCTACCAGTCCAAACTTGGTCTTCCCTTCAAGTGGAACCTTTGTTAATGAAAACCTGTGGTTTATCAAAAACTGAGCTTTCCTGTGCTAGTTTTAAACAGTTCCTTATGCACTAGGTCAGGAGTGCCCAATACGTCGATCACAATCTACCAGTCGATCGCACAGTGCACGGCATAATTGACATAAAATGTGGCCACTGTTTTTTTAATTTGCTGTTTGTTACCATAGCTACGCCTCAGCCCACCTAAAGCACCGCTAATCTAAAAAGTTTTCATTCATCAGTAGCCAGTTTGTGCCATTTTTGCATTTTTCCTTTTGTAACCTACACTGTTTGTGAAGATGAATGCGCAACCATGCGCAAAGTAACCAAAAACGGTTTGATTCGGGCAAGAAAACTGCAAAGACGGCTGTTTTGTTCATATGTGGAAGAAGCCGATGGAGAGATTTTAACCCTACAATCTCAGAATCAGACTTATTGGCCAAGTATTTGGATACACACAAGGAATTTGGTTCTGGCTGATGGTATCTCTCTAGTATAAATACAGTATATAAGCAATGTACAAGTTGCAGACAATGCACAAGAACATAAACACAAAAATATACAAACTATAAGACTATATACAGGCAATATATTGAAAATGTATGGATGTGTGCATGTATGTACAGTGTATCACAAAAGTGAGTACACCCCTCACATTTCTGCAGATATTTAAGTATATCTTTTCATGGGACAACACTGACAAAATGACACTTTGACACAATGAAAAGTAGTCTGTGTGCAGCTTATATAACAGTGTAAATTTATTCTTCCCTCAAAATAACTCAATATACAGCCATTAATGTCTAAACCACCAGCAACAAAAGTGAGTACACCCCTTAGTGAAAGTTCCTGAAGTGTCAATATTTTGTGTGGCCACCATTATTTCCCAGAACTGCCTTAACTCTGCTGGGCATGGAGTTTACCAGAGCTTCACAGGTTGCCACTGGAATGCTTTTCCACTCCTCCATGACGACATCACGGAGCTGGCGGATATTCGAGACTTTGCACTCCTCCACCTTCCGCTTGAGGATGCCCCAAAGATGTTCTATTGGGTTTAGGTCTGGAGACATGCTTGGCCAGTCCATCACCTTTACCCTCAGCCTCTTCAATAAAGCAGTGGTCGTCTTAGAGGTGTGTTTGGGGTCATTATCATGCTGGAACACTGCCCTGCGACCCAGTTTCCGGAGGGAGGGGATCATGCTCTGCTTCAGTATTTCACAGTACATATTAGAGTTCATGTGTCCCTCAATGAAATGTAACTCCCCAACACCTGCTGCACTCATGCAGCCCCAGACCATGGCATTCCCACCACCATGCTTGACTGTAGGCATGACACACTTATCTTTGTACTCCTCACCTGATTGCCGCCACACATGCTTGAGACCATCTGAACCAAACAAATTAATCTTGGTCTCATCAGACCATAGGACATGGTTCCAGTAATCCATGTCCTTTGTTGACATGTCTTCAGCAAACTGTTTGCGGGCTTTCTTGTGTAGAGACTTCAGAAGAGGCTTCCTTCTGGGGTGACAGCCATGCAGACCAATATGATGTAGTGTGCGGCGTATGGTCTGAGCACTGACAGGCTGACCCCCCACCTTTTCAATCTCTGCAGCAATGCTGACAGCACTCCTGCGCCTATCTTTCAAAGACAGCAGTTGGATGTGACGCTGAGCACGTGCACTCAGCTTCTTTGGACGACCAACGCGAGGTCTGTTCTGAGTGGACCCTGCTCTTTTAAAATGCTGGATGATCTTGGCCACTGTGCTGCAGCTCAGTTTCAGGGTGTTGGCAATCTTCTTGTAGCCTTGGCCATCTTCATGTAGCGCAACAATTCGTCTTTTAAGATCCTCAGAGAGTTCTTTGCCATGAGGTGCCATGTTGGAACTTTCAGTGACCAGTATGAGAGAGTGTGAGAGCTGTACTACTAAATTGAACACACCTGCTCCCTATGCACACCTGAGACCTAGTAACACTAACAAATCACATGACATTTTGGAGGGAAAATGACAAGCAGTGCTCAATTTGGACATTTAGGGGTGTAGTCTCTTAGGGGTGTACTCACTTTTGTTGCCGGTGGTTTAGACATTAATGGCTGTATATTGAGTTATTTTGAGGGAAGAATAAATTTACACTGTTATATAAGCTGCACACAGACTACTTTTCATTGTGTCAAAGTGTCATTTTGTCAGTGTTGTCCCATGAAAAGATATACTTAAATATCTGCAGAAATGTGAGGGGTGTACTCACTTTTGTGATACACTGTATGTATAGTATTTAGTGACCACTGTATGTATGTACATATAAGCAGAGGTACACAATATATGGTAACATACCAATGGCAATATACAGTGATATACAGATAACATAAGCTAGCAGCATGTGGATTATTTAAAAATAACAGTAAAGTGCACAGCATGTAGGATGAGCGCTAAAATATTTAGTCAATTGGCAGCAGGTGAATATTGTCACGCTCAAGGCTGTATTGTCAGTCATTTATTTATTTAGGAGGGAGATGGCCTGTGGGAAGAAACTGCTCCTGAATCTGGAAATATTAGTGTGGCTGGACCTGTAGCGCCTGCCGGAGGGGAGTTTGGCCAGGGTGTGAGGAGTCAGTAATAATTTTCTCTACGTGTGACTTTATATATATACAGTGTATCACAAAAGTGAGTACACCCCTCACATTTCTGCAAATATTTCATTATATCTTTTCATGGGACAACACTATAGACATGAAACTTGGATATAACTTAGAGTACTCAGTGTACAGCTTGTATAGCAGTGTAGATTTACTGTCTTCTGAAAATAACTCAACACACAGCCATTAATGTCTAAATAGCTGGCAACATAAGTGAGTACACCCCACAGTGAACATGTCCAAATTGTGCCCAAATGTGTCGTTGTCCCTCCCTGGTGTCATGTGTCAAGGTCCCAGGTGTAAATGGGGAGCAGGGCTGTTAAATTTGGTGTTTTGGGTACAATTCTCTCATACTGGCCACTGGATATTCAACATGGCACCTCATGGCAAAGAACTCTCTGAGGATGTGAGAAATAGAATTGTTGCTCTCCACAAAGATGGCCTGGGCTATAAGAAGATTGCTAACACCCTGAAACTGAGCTACAGCATGGTGGCCAAGGTCATACAGCGGTTTTCCAGGACAGGTTCCACTCGGAACAAGCTTCGCCAGGGTCGACCAAAGAAGTTGAGTCCACGTGTTCGGCGTCATATCCAGAGGTTGGCTTTAAAAAATAGACACGAGTGCTGCCAGCATTGCTGCAGAGGTTGAAGACGTGGGAGGTCAGCCTGTCAGTGCTCAGACCATACGCCGCACACTGCATCAACTCGGTCTGCATGGTCGTCATCCCAGAAGGAAGCTGACGCACAAGAAAGCCAGCAAACAGTTTGCTGAAAACAAGCAGTCCAAGAACATGGATTACTGGAATGCCCTGTGGTCTGACGAGACCAAGATAAACTTGTTTGGCTCAGATGGTGTCCAGCATGTGTGGCGGCGCCCTGGTGAGAAGTACCAAGACAACTGTATCTTGCCTACAGTCAAGCATGGTGGTGGTAGCATCATGGTCTTGGGCTGCATGAGTGTTGCCGGCACTGGGGAGCTGCGGTTCATTGAGGAAAACATGAATTCCAACATGTACTGTGACATTCTGAAACAGAGCATGATCCCCTCCCTTCGAAAACTGGGCCTCATGGCAGTTTTCCAACAGGATAACGACCCCAAACACAACCTCCAAGATGACAACTGCCTTGCTGAGGAAGCTGAAGGTAAAGGTGATGGACTAAACCCAATTGAGCACCTGTGGCGCATCCTCAAGTGGAAGGTGGAGGAGTTCAAGGTGTCTAACATCCACCAGCTCCGTGATGTCATCATGGAGGAGTGGAAGAGGATTCCAGTAGCAACCTGTGCAGCTCTGGTGAATTCCATGCCCAGGAGGGTTAAGGCAGTGCTGGATAATAATGGTGGTCACACAAAAAACACTTTGGGCACAATTTGGACATGTTCACTGTGGGGTGTACTCACTTATGTTGCCAGCCATTTAGACATTAATGGCTGTGTGTTGAGTTATTTTCAGAAGACAGTAAAGCTACACTGCTATACAAGTTGTACACTGACTACTCTAAGTTATATCCAAGTTTTATTTCTATAGTGTTGTCCCATGAAAAGATATAATAAAATATTTGCAGAAATGTGAGGGGTGTACTCACTTTTGTGATACACTGTATATATATATATATATATATATATATATATATATATATATATATATATATGTATATATATACAGTAGTGTTCAAAAAAATAGCAGTGATTTTAAAAAAGTGAATAAAGCACAAAATCATTATAATAACTTTTATTTCCATAAATGCAAATGCACTGAAAATACTACACTTTTAATTCTAAATCAAAAACATTATCAACATTTAGCCAGTTTGTGTTAATCCTTTACAGAAAGTTAAGAAAAATGAATATTAGGCTGTTCAAAATAATAGCAGTGCAGCATTTTTCTTTAAAAACTCAAAAAATGTATCTATAACATGAAAAAATGTTTAAGGTTTCACTTTACTTTAAATTACTGAACTAATATTTAGTGGCATAACAATTGTTTCCGAGATCTGTGTTGCATGGAGTCGACCAACTTCTGGCACCTCTGAACAGGTATTCCAGTCCAGGATGATTACACTACATTCCACAGTTCTTCTGCAATTTTGGGTTTTGCCTCAAAAAAACACGTTTCAGATATCAGAACACAAGTTCTCTATGGGATTGAAGTCAGGGGATTGGGCTGGCCACTCTATTACCCCAATCTTGTTTGTCTGTAACCAGGATGGTTTGGGTCATTGTCATGTTAAAACACCCATTTTAAGGGCATTTCTTCTTTGACATAGGCCAACATGATCTCCTCAAGTATTCTGATATATTTAAACTGATCCATGATCCCTCGTATGTGATAAATAGGCGTAACACCATGGTATGAAAAACATCCTCATATCGTAGTTTTGTACCACCATGCTTTACTGTCTTCACAGTGAACTTTGGCTCGAATTCAGTGCTCGAGGGGCATCTGACATACTGTCTACGGCCACTAGACCCAAAAAGAACAATTTTGCTTTCACCAGTCCACAAAATGTTGAGCCATTTCTCTTTGGACCAGTCAATGTGTTCTTTGGGAAATTTGAACCCATTCAGGACACGTCTTTATCTTAACAACGGGACTTTGCAAGGAGTTCTTGCTGGTAAATTGGGTTCACTTAATCATCTTCTGTACTCACTGGTAACTTCAGATGTTCCTTGATCTTTCTGGAGGTGATCACTGGCTGAACCTTTGCCATTCTGGCTATTCTTTGATCCATTCAAACAGTAGTTCCACACTTCCATCTGCATCTTTCAGGTTTTGGTTGTCACTTTAAAGCATTTGAGATCATTTTAGCTGAGAAGCCTATCATTTGCTGCACTTCTCTGTATGTTTTTTCCCTCTAAAATCAACTTTTTAATCAAAGTACGCTGTTCATCAGAACAATGTCTGGAACAACCCATTTTACCCAGTATTTCAGAAGGAAATGTTCTATGACCAACCTGTGCAACATTTGCCACCCTCCTACCTTAAATAAGGGCCAAAATTGACACCCATTCTTCTGCAGAATGAATGACTTCACCAATTGAACTCCTCACTGCTATTATTTTGAACAACAATCGATGCTTCGATTACTCAGAATGAACGACATGCATGTCCTAATTGTTGGGTTCGTTTTGTTTTCAATACTCTACTACACTTTCAAGTAAATTTTTTGCTATGTAGAAATAGCATTTCTACTAAAAACTTTGATTTATCAAGTTAATGGTGTTGGACTGCTATTTTTTTGAACACCACTGTGTATATACAGTGTATCACAAAAGTGAGTACACCCCTCACATTTCTGCAGATATTTAAGTATATCTTTTCATGGGACAACACTGACAAAATGACACTTTGACACAATGAAAAGTAGTCTGTGTGCAGCTTATATAACAGTGTAAATTTATTCTTCCCTCAAAATAACTCAAAATACAGCCATTAATGTCTAAACCATCGGCAACAAAAGTGAGTACACCCCTAAGAGACTACACCCCTAAATGTCCAAATTGAGCACTGCTTGTCATTTTCCCTCCAAAATGTCATGTGATTTGTTAGTGTTACTAGGTCTCAGGTGTGCATAGGGAGCAGGTGTGTTCAATTTAGTAGTACAGCTCTCACACTCTCTGATACTGGTCACTGAAAGTTCCAACATGGCACCTCATGGCAAAGAACTCTCTGAGGATCTTAAAAGACGAATTGTTGCGCTACATGAAGATGGCCAAGGCTACAAGAAGATTGCCAACACCCTGAAACTGAGCTGCAGCACAGTGGCCAAGATCATCCAGCGTTTTAAAAGAGCAGGGTCCACTCAGAACAGACCTCGTGTTGGTCGTCCAAAGAAGCTGAGTGCACGTGCTCAGCGTCACATCCAGCTGCTGTCTTTGAAAGATAGGCGCAGGAGTGCTGTCAGCATTGCTGCAGAGATTGAAAAGGTGGGGGGTCAGCCTGTCAGTGCTCAGACCATACGCCGCACACTACATCAAATTGGTCTGCATGGCTGTCACCCCAGAAGGAAGCCTCTTCTGAAGTCTCTACACAAGAAAGCCCGCAAACAGTTTGCTGAAGACATGTCAACAAAGGACATGGATTACTGGAACCATGTCCTATGGTCTGATGAGACCAAGATTAATTTGTTTGGTTCAGATGGTCTCAAGCATGTGTGGCGGCAATCAGGTGAGGAGTACAAAGATAAGTGTGTCATGCCTACAGTCAAGCATGGTGGTGGGAATGCCATGGTCTGGAGCTGCATGAGTGCAGCAGGTGTTGGGGAGTTACATTTCATTGAGGGACACATGAACTCCAATATGTACTGTGAAATACTGAAGCAGAGCATGATCCCCTCCCTCCGGAAACTGGTTCGCAGGGCAGTGTTCCAGCATGATAATGACCCCAAACACACCTCTAAGACGACCACTGCTTTATTGAAGAGGCTGAGGGTAAAGGTGATGGACTGGCCAAGCATGTTTCCAGACCTAAACCCAATAGAACATCTTTGGGGCATCCTCAAGCGGAAGGTAGAGGAACGCAAAGTCTCGAATATCCGCCGGCTCCGTGATGTCGTCATGGAGGAGTGGAAAAGCATTCCAGTGGCAACCTGTGAAGCTCTGGTAAACTCCATGCACAGGAGAGTTAAGGCAGTTCTGGGAAATAATGGTGGCCACACAAAATATTGACACTTCAGGAACTTTCACTAAGGGGTGTACTCACTTTTGTTGCCGGTGGTTTAGACATTAATGGCTGTATATTGAGTTATTTTGAGGGAAGAATAAATTTACACTGTTATATAAGCTGCACACAGACTACTTTTCATTGTGTCAAAGTGTCATTTTGTCAGTGTTGTCCCATGAAAAGATATACTTAAATATCTGCAGAAATGTGAGGGGTGTACTCACTTTTGTGATACACTGTACATATGATCTGACATCATTCTGAACATGTCATTTTCTGCTCTCTAATAGCGCTCCGGCTGTCTTAACCCGCAACGCACGCAATGGGTACATGTTCCAGCCAGCTTCCGGCATAGTGATGAAGCGTCGCTCCCTACTCCCTACACAGTTTGAAGTTCACTTCATTTGAACATTTTCGTTACCTTTGGATTGCAATCCCACTTAAAATGGTGGAACACCCCACGTAGTGCACTTCACAGTAACAGATAATGTGAATGGAATGCTCCTACAGAATTGGCGCTAATGGTTGAAAGAGCGCTTTCTGAACCAATTTTCTGACCTGATTTAAATTTTTAGTAGGAAATGCTGTTATTTGCATGTATTTAGTTTGCAGCGTCACACAGATGATGTCAATGAAACGCTTGATTGGCTTTCTAACGAGTTCGTGTTTAACTTCACAACCGGGAAAAGTTTGGAGGTTTTTAATTATAAGCACATTTACAACTAACGGATTCTATTTCTAATAGGACAACACACAATTATAAATTTAATAACATCTGGAACAACATAAACTAAGGTAAGCAGTATTACGGATTTTTTTCTGTGTTTTGGATTTTGGCCGCTGTGCCGTAATTTGCAATGAAAACAAAACGTCAGTTTAAGCTTTTAACTGGTACCTAGGAAAGTAAAGGCACTAAGTAAAACGGCAAAATACAGTCGCTAATCTGTTGTTTTTTATCTGAACTTACTTGAATTATTTGTTTATTTCTACTCTACATTTCCAATATATGTTTTGTGTAGATTATATTGACACATGACTTGACTTGGACTCTAGCCTAAGGATTTGTGACTTGACTCGGACTCTAGCCTAAAGACTCGTGACTCGACTCTGACTCGTATTTTGTGACTTGTGAACATCTCTGCCCTGCACTGGGTGTTTTAACCAGGACAGCCTGTGTTTTTATTATGTGGCTTATAAGAGAACCCTAAAGAAAGAATTGTATATGGTTGAAATTTTAGTATTAAAAACCAGCTAGATTCAGGAAGCTTCCACCAACATTGACTGTACGGTTAGCTAGTTTTCGGACAAGGTTTTCAAAAAATGTCCACAAATCTATTACAGTCTCTCATGAAAAAAACCTTCTCTGTTAGAAAAACAGTGTCATACTGCATCAACTCAATTTGTCCTGTCCAAAAGCTATGAATCTCATTTGGAATCCAAATGTTAGCAGGTCCCGCAGCAGGTGGTCTTCTGCCAAACGTTTTTAACATCCATTTATAGAGCACCTGCTTTGTAATTCAGCCTGCACACAGAGCTTTCGCTGCAGGGCTGCTTTGTCAAATGCATTCATGCATGTGAGTGTTATTTGTTTAATTAATAATGAATGAAAAAAGAACATTAATTACTAATTGGCTTTTAATTTTTAACACTGAAAAGCTGCATGGTGTCTTATGATGCACTAACACTACATTTTTTTTCAATCATTTAATAGAATGAAGAATAGATGTCATATATACATATACAGACGTACAGTACAACAAAATTCCTTCTTCGCATATCACAGCTTGTTTGGAAGCTTGGCGCCCCTGGAACAGAGAGGGTTAAGGGTCTTGCTCAAGGGCACAAAAGTGGCTGCACGGCAGAGCTGGGATTCGGACTCTCAACTTTTCAACTTTTCTGTTGCTAGCCCAAAGCTACCCACTAGGCTACCACTGTCCCTTAATATTTAGAGATATATTTACATTTTCAGCATTTAGCAGATGCTCTTATCCAGAGTTTGTTTGTTGTTTGTTTGTTTATTAGTTTTTTAACATCATGTTTTACACTTTGGTTACATTCATGACAGGAACGGTAGTTACTCATTACACAAGGTTCATCAGTTCACAAGTTTTAATGTCAAACACAGTCATGGACAATTTAGTATTTCCAAATTACCTCACTTGCATGTCTTTGGACTGTGGGAGGAAACCGGAGCACCCGGAGTAAACCCACAAAGACACGGGGAGAACATGCAAACTCCACACAGAAAGGACCCGGACCGCCCCACCTGGAGATGGAACCCAGGACCTTCTTGCTGTGAGGCGACAGTGCTACCCACTTAGCCACCGTGCTGCCCTCTTATCCAGAGCAACTTACAGAAATGCTTCCATAGTGAACATTACCTTACTTTAGTTTAAGTAAACAACAGTCTAAAAATGCAAATCTGAAAACCCTGTTGGAACCAAAGGTGTTTTTTTTTTGCAAGAAATAAATAAGAGCATTAGTAAGTACATGTCAGTTCAAGTGCTTAGTAAAGAGGTGTCTTTTGAAGACAGTGAGAGACTCAGATGTTCGGACAGACAAGGAAAGCTCGTTCCACCACCAGTTGGGTGAAAGTACAGAGAAGAGCCTTGATGCTTGTCTTCCTCGAGTTCTGGGTGGAGGATCAAGTCGAGCAACACTAGTGGCTCGGAGGTTGTGTGGTACAGAGCGGGGTTTTATTAGACCTTGAAGGTAGCTTGGTGCTGGTCCATTTTTGGCTTTGTAGGTGAGCATCAGTGTTTTAAACTGAATGTGGGCAGCTACAGGAAGCCAGTGAAGAGAACGCAGCAGTGGGGTGATGTGGCAGCGTTTAGGTTGGTTAAAATCCAACCGAGCAGCTGCATTTAGAATGAGTTGCAAGTTTTCTCCACACTGCAATGTCAGTCTCCACCAAATACAAAATATTTCCGTGCTCACCCAGGAGTACTGTAGACTACCACACACCCCATCAGATGTGTCAATTTGGCTCTTTTTTTCACAGGCATGCATGAAGGAACATGCTATGCTCTCTGAATTCCTCAACCACTCACATAGGTGACTTAACCTGAAGGTTGAGAGTTGCTGTTGCAGCAGCAACAAGGTAATACAGTCAAACCTGTCTGGAGAGCATCAGGCCAGTGACACCACTGAAAGTGTCAGCTGTGGTAGGGTAGAGTAATACAAAGCATGCCTTTAAAACAAGTAAAAGTACTTTTCTACATGCAATAAAAAGAACAATTTGTAAAATCTCTTGATGCTTATTTAAGCAAATGTACTTGGAATTGGAATTTGATGCCTGCAACACACTCAAAAGTTTATTCAGGTGTTATTTAGGAGTTGGACGATTCCCAGCACTGCAGTGACACTAACATGATAATAACATGGTACTGTATGTTGTATAACAGTGTGTCTCCTATAGAGGCCAGTAACTTTAAACAGTATTTAAAATCCCAACAACATTGCTACACCTGATACTCTCATACCAGAAAAACAAACACCACCATGTCATTTTCAGATTAGTGTCAGTGCAGTTCAGAGCAAGGTCCACCGCCCAAACATTATCTAATTAGTGGGGCTCTTGCGGGGGTACCATTTCACTAAAAAATGACACACAGAAGAGTGTACAGAGCAACATATGGGCTACAGTCAGTAACTGTCTACTGACAAGGTCCATCTGTATAATAGGTGTAGAATATAAAATACTGATTGTATGTGCCAGATAGGTGTACTCAATAAAATGCTCTGTGAGTGTTGTTGGGTGTTTCAGACATCCCAAGTCTCCCGGAAGTTCCGGGAGTCTCCCGCATATACTGTACATAGCGGCTCCCTGATGCCCGCAAGTCAGATAAAATCTCCCGGAATCTAGAACGAGCGGCCAAGAGCGACACACACAGGAGCACGCAGGCGACACAGACTTTTTTCCCCTATCACATATTAAATCCGTTATCTGATATACAATCTAGCGCACTGTGTAGGGAACATAAATTAATTGTCTAATATACTGTCTAGTCCACTAAGTAGGGAACATAAATCCGTTATCTGATATACAATTTAGTGCACTTATGTAATACACTATCTAGTGCACTATGTAAGGAACACAAATCATCATCTAGTTATACTTTCTAGTGCACTATGTAGTGAACATGAATGCGTTATCTAATGCACTATCTAGTGCAGTATGTAGGGAACATAAACCAATTGTCTAATTCACTATCTGGTGCACTACATAGGGAACATAAATTCATATCTAAAATACTATCTAGTGCACTATGTAGGGAACATAAATCCGTTATCTGATATACAATTTAGTGCACTATGTAGGGAACCTAAATCCGTTAACTAATACGCTACCTAAAGCATTATGTAAGAGACATAAGTCTATTATCTAGTACACTATCTAGTGCACTAAGTAGAGAACATAAATTATTTTCTAAGATACAATCTAGTGCACTATGTAGGGAACATAAATCTATTATCTTTCACACTATCTAGTGCACTATGTAGTACACATTAATGTGTTTGTGACGCGAACAGTTAGCTTAGTAGCTCAGTTAGCAGCTCCTAAAAGTTCTGTTATTACCCATATCCTTTGGTGTGTGCGAGAGGTTTTTAACCTTTTTTTTTTTTTTTTTTTTTTTGGGCTTGGGGGGTCGGGGTCGAGTTCCGGGTCCAGGGGTACCTCCCTGAAATGAGTTTTTGCAACTTGGGATGTCTGGTGTTTCATATTATACAACAGGTAGTTCCGACCTTACAATCTGATTGGTTGAGAAGCGTTCTAATCGTGCTGATATTCGTGATAACAGCACGGCCTTTTCACCCCACAACTGTATTACTCTGCTGACGCGTTGCCATTAACGACAAGCTTCATGCACACAAACGCGCACGCAGGTGACACAGACTTTTTCCCGATCTCGTTTTAAATCTGTTATCTGATATACAATCTAGCGCACTGTGTAGGGAACATAAATCCGCGATCTGATATACAATCTAGCGCACTGTGTAGGGAACATAAATCCGCGATCTGATACACAATCTAGTGCACTATGTAGGGAACATTAATGTGTTTGTGACACGAACAGTTAGCTTAATAGCCCAGTTAGCAGCTCATAAAAGTTCTGTTATCCATAATCCTTTGGTGTGTGTGAGAGGTTTTTTATTTCCTTTTTTCCCTTCGGAGGTTCTTGCCTTCTTCTTCTTGTTCTTCTTACCTCCCTAAAATGAGTTTTTGCAACTTGGGATGTTTGCTTTGTAGTGTTAAACTTTATATTCGTTATGGAACTACTTTTTGGCGGAAGGTATTGTCAATATTAAAGCATATTTAATATGAAATTCAGGGCTTCTTTGACTTATTTTCTTTCTTTATTTTGTAAAAACTGTTGTATAAAAGCAATAGAACACTTGAGGTCGTGTGTTATCGCGAATAACATCATGGCTGTGATGATCTGCGACCGAATCACAGCCGTGATGTTATTCGTGACAACACATTCCCTCTCGTGTTCTATTGCTTAAGTGACACCAAACAGAGCAATAAGTGTCATCAGCTTTATATAAATACCAGTGATATCAGAAAGAAAAAAAAAACATTAAACAGGAGAAATAGCATGGCATATGCTTACGTCCAGCAATCACATATAGGGTTCATGTCAGAAGATTTTGATAGATGCAAACTGTATCTAGTGTGCCAGTCAGCTACAACATTAAAACCACTGAGGGGTAAAGTGAATTGATTATCTTGTTACAGTAGCACCTGTCAAGGGGTGGGAAAATATTTTTTTATGTTTTGACAGCAAGTGAACATTAATTTCCTGTGTTCGAAGCAGGAAAATGGGTAATTTGATGTCTTGACCATGAACAAGCCCATGGTCAGGTTTCCAAATACTTTTAGCCATATAGTGTATCTGTAATGGTCATTCTTTCCCATTTTAGAAAAGAATTCTCTTGTTCTGTTATAAAAAATGTAGAGATATCATCAGCATAAAAATATAGAACTTAAGTCTGATCAGCCATAACATTAAAACCCCCTCTTTGTTTCTACACTCTCTGTCCATTTTATCAGCTCCACTTATCATATAGAAGCACTTTGAAGTTCTACAATTACTGACTGTAGTCCATCTGTTTCTCTAGATATATTTTTTTTAGCCTGCATTCACCCTGTTCTTCAATGTGGACCCCCACAGGACCACCACAGAGTAGGTAATATTTGGGTGGTGGATCATTCTCAGCACTGCAGTGACACAGACATGGTGGTGGTGTGTTGGTGTGTGTTGTGCTGGTTAGAGTGGATCAGACACAGCAGCGCTACTAAAGTTTTTTAAATACTGTGTCCACTCAATGTCCACCTATTAGACACTCCTACCTAGTTGGTCCACCTTGTAGATGTAAGTCATCTATTGCTGCTGTTTGAGTTGGTCATCTTCTAGACCTTCATCAATGGTCACAGGACGCTGCCCACGGGGCACTGTTGGCTGGATATATTTTTGATTGGTGAACTATTCTCAGTCCAGCAGTGACAGTGAGGTGTTTAAAAACTCCAGAAGCATTGCTTTGTCTTATCCACTCAAACCAGCACAACACACCACCACCATGTCAGTGTCACTGCAGTGCTGAGAATGATCTACCACCCAAATAATACCTACTCTGTAGTGGTCCTGGGAGAGTCCTGACCATTGAAGAACAGCATGAAAGGGGTCTAACAAAGCATGCAGAGAAACAGATGGACCACAGTCAGTAATTGTAGAAGTGCAAAGTGCTTCTATATGGTAAGTGGAGCTGATAAAATAGACAATGTTTGTAGAAACAAGGAGGTGATTTTAATGGTATGGCTGATCAGTGTATGATAAGCCAAAAGGTTTCTTAAACTGAGACTTAAATTTAAAACAACCTTTTACAATTATGCTTTTTTATATATATATAACTTGCTGGTATTTTCACTTATAGAGAAGAGCAGAGCAAGCAGAACTGAATATGACTAAAAGTTGGGCCGTGCCATACCTCTACACATTTTTTGGTTGTAGTTAAAGGCTCTTTGAATTTAAATAAACTATGACACAATATTTTTTTTAACTGTTTACAAATATATGTGAAATAAGCCAAGTTATACCCAGGAAATGATATTAAAACTTGTAAAGAATGTTTATTTTCATAGTACTAATTTTTTAGTACTAAATCTGCCAGACATATATAAGGATGTAAGCCTTTAATTGCGTAGTTGATCGCCAAGTAGAACCTGGCAAGAATGTTCTTATAACAGGATGAAACTGGCACTAAAGAGGTGGAAATAAATAGAATTTTCATTTGTAATCCTAAAAAGTGCTTTTTTTTATAAAAGCTGAGCAGATGCCTTATTGAGCGGACAGAGAAATATTGGCAAACTGGGTATTTAGTTAGTTAGATCCTCCCATGCTAAGTAGCGTATCGGGCAACGAGTGTTTTCCAGTGGTTTCAATCTTGGACCAGGGTCTCAGCATCATCCCAAGTTGCGTTCAGAGCCTTCAGATCTCGGATGAAGGTTCTCCTCCGAGTTTTTCAGGGACGTTCACGTGGTCTTCTCGAGCCGCGAGGTGCCCATCGTATTGCTGTCCTGGGGACCGGGGTGTTGTCCATGCGGAGGATGTGGCTGGCCAGTCAGAGTCTTCGGTGTGCGACGATGTTGTGAAGCTTAACCACGCCGCTCCTTCAAAGCACCTCCTCGTTGGTAATGTGGTCGAAGTAGCAAATCCTGAGGATTCGGTGTAGGCAAAAGGGTTGATTCTTCTCATTGTTTCTGTAGCGGTTGTGGGTTTTACAGGTACTTGGGACCAGCAATAACGGAGTATAAGTAACATATTATTATTATCACATGAGGATACACTGATCAGCCATAACATTAAAACCACCTCCTTGTTTCTACACTCACTGTCCATTTTATCAGCTCCACTTACCATATAGAAGCACTTTGTAGTTCTACAATTACTGACTGTAGTCCATATGTTTCTTTGCATGCTTTGTTAGCCCCCTTTTATGCTGTTCTTCAATGGTCAGGACCACCAGAGGACCACTACAAAGCAGGTATTATTTGGATGGTGAATCATTTTCAGCACTGCAGTGACACTGACATGGTGGTGGTGTGTTAGTGTGTGTTGTGCTGGTATGAGTGGATCAGACACAGCAGCGCAGCTGGAGTTTTTAAACACCTTACTGTCACTGCTGGACTGAGAATAGTCCACCAACCAAAAACATCCAGCCAACAGCGCCCCATGGGCAGCGTCCTGTGACCACTGATGAAGGTCTAGAAGATGACCAACTCAAACAGCAGCAATAGATGAGCGATCGTCTCTGATTTTACATCTATACTAGGTAGGAGTGTCTAATAGAGTGGACAGTGAGTGGACACGGTATTTAAAAAGTCCAGCAGCGCTGCTGTGTCTTATCCACTCATACCAGCACAACACACACTAACACACCACCACCATGTCATTGTCACTGCAGTGCTGAGAATCATCCACCACCTAAATAATACCTGCTCTGTGGTGGTCCCGTGGGGGTCCTGACCATTGAAGACCAGCATGAAAGGGGGCTAACAAAGCATGCAGAGAAACAGATGGACTACAGTCAGTAATTGTAGAACTACAAAGTGCTTTGATGTGGTAGGTGGAGCTGATAAAATTGACATTGAGTGTAGAAACAAGGAGGTGGTCATAATGTTATGGCTGATCGGCGTATATAAAAAGACCATATGAGCATACACGTATATGTTTTGTGCTAAGGTAGGATCTGGCAACTGATTTTGCTGCTAAAGCAAAGAACCATGGTAAAAAGGGACACTTTTGCTGCTGCAATATTTAAGTGGAATATTACGAGGGATCTTCAAAAAGTTTCCGCACTTTTATATTTTGGTTGGAAACGGTGAGGGTGGAAAGAGTAGTAATTGGTCGTGTCTGAGAGACTGAAAGAGACGCTTATAGTCTGGATTTAGCACCATCTGATTTCCACCTTTTTGGATGCTCGAAGAAGCTTCAAGGGGAAGAAGATTTTCATGTGATGATGATGTAAAAGAAGCAGAGCATCAGTGGATATGCACTCAATACCAAATACCAAAAAAAATAAACTTTTGTTTTGCTGATGGCATTAAAAAGTTGGTACGATGCTGGGAAAAATGCGGACTGTAGAAAAGTGATGTTATTTGTTTTTGAAATTCTTAATATATAGAGTTAAAGAATGCGGAAACTTTTTGAAGAACCTGTTACGTGGGGAGAGACACAGGACCCAAGACACAAAGAAGACAAATAAATGTTTTATTAAATAAAGAATAATCATAACAAAATCAACAACAAAAGTAAACAAAAACAAATAGAGCAAACCCCGATAGGAGCTGCTAAGTTTGCAGGAAAAAAAGTGGGAAAAAAACAAACAAAGTCAGGTGGAGTGAAGAACCCCGGTCGCTGGTGCTCGGGGCGATTGCGCTCGCCACTGTGCTAAGCCGGCACTAGAAAACAATGGAGACTGCGCGCTTCTAAAGCACGATAGGAGATGCGTGCCAGATTAATAAAACCGGGATCAACCAAAACCTAAACTCAACACTGTGCGGTTCGGGGAAAGCAGATAGGAATGTGACCAGAAGCTTATCACGATCTCAGGGAAGGACCGGTCGGCAGGGAAATAAGGACGCGTTAAATTTGAGCCGGCATTGCGGGACTCCATGGCAATGGTTGAACCCGCTAGACAATGCCGCGACCCCGAAACTCGCTAATGTGGGGTTTGGGGAGGCAGATCGGAACCGTCACCAGACGCTTATTGTGAACTCTGGGAGGGGCCGATCTGTAGGGAGAAAAAGAAAAAACGCGTTAGATTTAAGCCGGCGTTGCGGGACTCCATGGCACTGGTTGAACCCGCTAAACTACGCCGCAACCCCGAAAGTAGCTACTGTGCGGTTCGGGGAGGCAGATCGGAACGGTCACCAGGCGCTTATCGCGAACTCTGGGAGGGGCCGATCTGTAGGGAGAAAAAGAAAAAACGTGTTAGGTTTAAGCCGGCGATGCGGGACTCCAAGACAATGGTTTTTGCCCGCTAGACTATGCAGCGAAACCGAAACTCGCTACTGTGCAGTTCGGGGAAACAGATCGGAACTGTCACCAGACGCTTTCCGCGAACTCTGGGAGGGGCCGATCTGTAGGGAGAAAGAAAGAAGGCACGTTAGACACGGCGTGATTCGAACCGGCGCTGCGGGACTCCAATCCCATGGTTCTACCCGCTAGGCTACGCCGGTCGAGTGAAGACCGTGTGAACGGTGGCCTAAGAGCGCAGTGTCATTGAGGGGTGCTGCTAATATTAGCCACCTGCTAACTGAGCAGGCAATGGCTAATGTACACGCCAAAATTAACCACAGCGTGAGGGCTGCACAAAGTCACACCAGCTTTCCCTAAAGCAGAGAAGAAAACAAAAAGGTCCCTGGCTACCTCAGCCATTCGGCTTACAAGCCCGACCGCCCTGTTGGCGCCCGGGTGTACCTGCTTTCCCTACTAAGGGGCGCGCTGGTGCAGCAACCAGCAAAACAAACAAAAGGTGCGACAACCTGCATATGCGCACCGCCTGCTGAAGTAGGCAATGAGCAGCTGCAGGTTGTCAGACCTCGTTAGTGCACCAGCTATTTAATGCCTTTGTAAGCGGTGTTCTGTAAAGCCTGCGACGCCGGGAACCAGGGGTAAGTTTAACCGACGCCGCAGACACCTTACAGAACCCTCGTAGATTGTTCAGATAGATTCTATAGAGAAAAAAACACAATAATTGGCAACAATGCTAGGCAGTGACATGGTAAAACATTCACTCACTCACACAGTTAGGCAATCCACCTTCTGGTTGTTTTTTAGAAGCTGTGCAGACACTGAAGAACTTGAATGAATACTCACACAAGCATGGGAAGAACTACAACACTCCTGACTAATAATAAGTATCAAACACTGCTCCCCAGTGTGACGTCCTCCTTAACAGCTGCACCAACTTCATATTCATGCCCATGAATATGAAATTGGAAGGCTCTCCGGTGGCACAGTGGTCTATTACATTAGCCCACTGCTGAGATACGGATCAGGATCTGTTATCAGTAGATTGACTATGCCCTGCGATGAAGTGGCACCCTGTCAAAGGTATTCCTTCCTTGCATCCAGCGCTTCACAATGAATCCATACCTGATTTACTCCTGACCAGGATGAAGCAATTGATGACAATAGCATTTAATTTTAAATTAGGTATTAGGTGTCACATACTTTTGGCCATATTGTGTATCTTAGCTTAAGGGGGATTTTGGATGTTGGCTTCTACCATGCAGTCATGTTTCTGTTTGGAAGTGAGTGTCACGATGGTGGCTAAAGGGCTGTGACAATGTTTCCTTTGGATGCTGGGCCGCCTGAGTCCATAGATCCCTCCCAGGATCCACGGTACTGACAGGCCATCATCACTCATAACCCTCAATGTCTTCATTACAGAGACTGTTAGATTCATTTATCCAAACATTAACTGAGGGCAGCTTCACCAAAACAAGGTTTTAACATCCCCGACAAACAAAAAATGAGAGTCTGAAGAGGTGATGTTTCCAGGTTTGCCATCATACCTTTAACACACTATTATTAGCCAACATCATCAGTGTTATTAATAGTATTAATATGATTAGCGGCACGGTGGCTTAGTGGGTAGCACTGTCGCCTCACAGCAAGAAGGTCCTGGGTTCGATCTCCAGGCAGGGCGGTCCGGGTCCTTTCTGTGAGGAGTTTGCATGTTCTCCCCGTGTCTGTGTGGGTTTCCTCTGGGAGCTCCGGTTTCCTCCCACAGTCCAAAAACATGCAGTTAGGTTAATTAGAGACACTGAATTGCCCTATATGTGAATGGGTGTGTGTGTCTGCCCTGCAATGGACTGGCATCCCGTCCAGGGTGTTACTGTGTGCCTTGCGCCCATTGAAAAGCTAGGATAGGCTCCAGCACCCAGCATCAGAGGGGAGCTTTCTAAACATTCATGGGGGGTGACTTCATAATCTTGGCAAAGCACCAGAGCTCTTTTGTCTAATTTTGATGTAAGGTCTTTAATAGACCTTCTTTATATAGAGATGAAACTGAATGAACTATTACGAATACTGCTTGTGCTGGCCAGGATCCAGTGGGGAGCTTAAGTTGTGCCTGCGCAAATAGACAAAAATGACAGTGAGGCACACCAAAACGCTAGGGGCTTAAAACTTAAAACTGGTGACGGTACGATTGCAAACTGAATTGCCGTAGGATTGCTAGTGTACAAGACTTTTCTGTGGTGTAGTGTGCTGACAATGTTTGATGTATGTGTTCAGGTATTGAGTGCATTTTTTCCCTGGGGATCCATAATCTATGGAAAAATTTGCTTCTCTACACACGTGATCATCTCTCTGTAGTCTGTGCTGCCCCTCAAAAGAACAAGCCAGTAAAGTATTATGCTCCCGATAGTTTGTCTATGTACAGTTTATTTCTTTCTTTACAAACTCAGCAAACTCTAAAGACGCTTGGTTGCACTAGGACCGACTTATAGTGCAAATGAACCAGTAAATGTGAGGCACGTGAATGCTACGCGAATAAAAATGTTCAATCGCTAAACACAAACCTTAAATTTGGCTCATTTCACGGTCCGTGACGTGATTCCAACGGCCTTGAATTAGATAGGGCCTTAAACATAATGTAAACTTAGGGTTAGAGTTGAGATTGTCTGTGTTCCTAGCCAAAGAGCTAAATGAAGAGTGTTTTTAGAGCAGGCTAAAGTTTCAATGCATTACAGTTGTTAAGGAAAAGCATTGTACAAACTTAATGTTTTATGTTGATTTATGCATGTTTTACATATACAAACAAGAGAAGCACAGTTTACCTAATCAGGCGTTCATTGTGTAGCAAAGTACTCAAAGCTACAAGCATATTTGGCCTAATTTTACAATCATTTGCATGCATTTCTAATGTATAGTAATTGGACCACTTGTATGGTGTACAGTTTCTTTTCTTGGCTGCTGCTTACAATGGCTTCTGTTATTCTCATGGCTTTAAGATAAACAGTGCCAATATTTTTTCCTTACTACTTTGTGCTACAGAAATCTAATGTTGAAATTGAAGTTGACTATTGACTTGTCATCCCCAAATCAGAAAAAGTTGGGACAGTATGGGAAATGCAAATAAAATAAAAATGCAGTGTTCCTTACATTTACTTTGACTTTTATTTGATTGCAGACAGTTAGAACCTGAGATATTTCATGTTTTATCTGCTCTACTTCATTTCATTTATTAATAAACATCCATTCCTGCATTTCAGGCCTGCAACACATCCCAAAAAAAGTTGGGACAGGGGACAATTTAGGGCTAGTAATGAGGTGAAAAAACTAAATCATGATGTGATTCCAAACAGGTGATTGTAATCATGGTTTGGTATAAAAGCAGCATCCAGGAAAGGCTGAGACTTTGATGAGCAAAGATGATCAGAGGATCTCCAGTTTGTCAAATGTGTGAGAAAATGATTGAAATGTTTACAAACAATTAACCTCAAAGTGACCTCACATGGGTGAGGGATTACTTTGGCAAACCTTTGTCTAGCACTACAATACAGAGTTACATGCACAAATGCCACTTAAAACTTTACTGTGCAAAAAAGAAGCCTTATGTTAACCATGTCCAGAAGCGGCGTCGACTTCTCTGGGCTCGGAGGCATCTAGGATGGCCCATCACACAGTGGAAACGTGTATTGTGGTCAGATGAATCAGCATTCCAAGTCTTTTCTGAAAAAAAAATGGATGCCGTGTGCTCCGAACAAAAGACAAAAAGGACCACCCAGACTGTTATCAGCAACAAGTCCAAAAGCCAGGGTCTGTCATGGTATGGGACTGTGTCAGTGCCCTTGGTAAAGGTCATTTACATTTTTGTGGTGGCAGCATTAATGCAGAAAAGTACATTGAGATCTTAGAGCAACATATGCTGCCTTCAAGACGTCATCTTTTCCAGGGACGTCATGCATTTTTCAACAAGACAATGCAAAACCACATGCTGCACACATTACAAAGGCATGGCTGCAGAAGAAGAACATTTTTTGGAATGTGTTGCAGGCCTGAAATGCAGGAATGGATGTTTATTAATAAATGAAATGAAGTTGAGCAGATAAAACATGAAATATCTCAGGTTCATCCTGTCTGCAATCAAAAAAAAGTCAAAGTAAGTATAAGAAACTCTGTGTTTTTTTTTATTATTTGCATTTTGCCATACTGTCCCACTTTTTCTGATTTGGGGTTGTAATCTAATCATCATTTAAGATTAAACCTAAATGAAGAAAGTACCTGACTGCATTTTATGGATGCTGAATAAAACCCGAATCTGTTTTTATTATATCAAAGCTTAACCTGAAACCAAATTACACCGTGATACTCTGAGCCTTATTGTGCTCTTACACTACAATACAATAAAAAAAATAAGATTGTAAAATGTTCACACCACTTGGATGGCTGATTCAATTTACAATATATTAAAAAATTGCTTGAGACATTTTTTCCAGCTGGTCAGATGCAAGAACCAGCAAAACAGTTCTACAATGAATTAGAAGCTGCTGGAACACAGGTGGCTTGTGGGCTGTACATTGCTCTTATAGAAAAAAAGCACCTGCCTCTGCTTTTTTCACTCATGCAATAGCCTAATAACATAATAAAATAATAGTTAAGCTTTAGGATGGCCATTTTGGAGCAAAATCTTTTTTTGCATGGACCCAAGGGTGATATAAAGCTTGCTTGACTTTAAACAATGTCACCCATCTTCTTGCAGCTTTTAATTCATAAATTTTTTGGCAGTTGTTGGATTGCATATGACAATCTGCTTATATTTCCTCACAGCGGAGACATGTCCTCCCAAATATTCAGATATGCTCAAAATACCCTCCTCACACTGATGTAAAAATTATAAAACCCCAAATCATAAAAAGTTGGAACAGTATGGAAAATGCAAATAAAATAAAAAGTGTTCCTTACATTTACTTTGACTTTTATTTCATTGCAGACAGTTTATACCAATGATATATCATGTTTTATCTGCTCAACTTCATTTCATTTATTAATAAACATCCATTCCTGCATTTCAGGCCTGCAACACATTCCAAAAAAAAGTTGGGACGGGGGCAATTTAGAGCTAGTAATGAGGTGAACAAAACTAAATAATGATGTGATTCCAAACAGGTGATGTCAACAGGTGATTGTAATCATGGTTTGTTACAAAAGCAGAATCCAGGAAAGGCTGAGTCTTTGATGAGCAAAGATGATCAGAGGATCTCCAGTTTGTCAACAAATGTGTAAAAAAATGATTGAAATGTTTAAAAACAATGAACCTCAAAGAAAGATTTCTCCCTGTACAGTGCATAACATCATTAAACGATTCAAGAAATTGAGAGGAATTTCAGTGCGTAAAGGCCAAGGGCGCAAGCTTAAGCTGAATGCCCGTGATCTTCGATCCCTCAGACGACACTGCATCAAGAACCACCACTCAACAATAGCTGATATAACCACATGGGTGAGAGATTACTTTGGCAAACCTTTGTCAAGCACTACAATACAGAGGTACATGCACAAATGCCACTTACAACTTTACTGTGCAAAAAAGAAGCTTTATGTTAACCATGTCCAGAAGTGACGTCGACTTCTATGGACTCGGAAGCATCTAGGATGGACCATCACACAGTGGAAACATGTATTGTGGTCAGATAAATCCGGACCAAAGATGGAAAGTACTGGAAAGTTATCAGCAACAAGTCCAAAAGCCAGGGTCTGTCATGGGGCTGTGTCAGTGCCCTTGGCAAAGGTCATTTACACTTCTGTGATGGCAACATTAATGTAGAAAAGTACATTGAGATCTTAGAGCAACATATGCTGCCTTCAAGACGTCATCTTTTCTAGGGACGTCCATGCATTTTTCAACAAGACAATGCAAAACCATATGCTGCACACATTACAAAGGCATGGCTGTGAAGAAGAGGGTACGGGTACTGGACTGGCCTGTCTGCAGTCCTGACCTGTCCCCAATAGAGAATGTGTGGAGAATTCAGAAATGAAAAATGCGACAATGACGACCCCGTACTGTTGTACATCTTAAGACGTTTTTGCAGGAAGAATGAGACAAAATAAAAGCTGAAACACTAAATCACTTGGTCTCCTCGGTGCCAAAACGTCTTTTAAGTGTGGTGAAAAGGAATGGCAACATTAAAAAGTGGTAAATGCTTTCCTGTCCCAACTTTTTTTGAAATGTGTTGTAGGCCTGAAATGCAGGAATGGATGTTTATTAATAAATGAAATGAAGTTGAGCAGATAAAACATGAAATATCTCAGGTTCATCCTGTCTGCAATCAAATAAAAGTCAAAGTAAATGTAAGAAACTCTGTGTTTTTATTATTTGCATTTTCCATACTGTCCCAACTTTTTCTGATTTATGGTTGTATAATTTTAACAAATGTAATAGTTTTGTATTACCAGCTGAGAGGCACACCAGTCTGAGTCTGGAAGCCTAGTCTAGGTGGAGTGGAAAGTAGTTCTAAAAAAATCCTCCCTTACTGGGACTAGCATCTAAATCCTCTGAATATATAAACAGCTTTGTGAATAGAAGCATATGCAGAATAAACTAAATATAGGACACATACACCTACAAGCCAGCTGCCTTTCTGCCTCAGGAGCTCCTCCATTTCTATTATTTAAAAAAAAAAGAAAGGTGGGGGGGAGTGAGGTTGTAGGTCAGAAAATGGACAAACCCAAAGCACTAATCTTCTTCCTTAAATCAGTGTCCAGGCTTAGGACTGATTAGCCAGCACAATTAAAATTCACCCACAATGACGTCAAAACATTACAGATTTCTCAAATGATTAATCTGCCCCAATTCTCTCATGCTTTTCTCCATTGATTTTAGCGGAGTGCTGTCGTTCCCCTCAGGGAAATGCCTTCACTGGTGAATAAGAATGCGAGGCAGAAAATAAGGCCATATGTAATGTCATTCGACACAAAATAGGCTGTGCCTCGGTTGTTTGTTATATGTTTAGCAAACTGTAGCCATGACAGACATGCTACATTAAGATGCTATATTAGGGTATATAAAAATAAACATGTATACATTTAGAGGAATAGAAGAAGGAGAAGAATGCCTTTATTTGTCATATATACGTACATATACAGACGTACAGCACAATGAAATTCGTTCTTCACGTATCCCAGCTTGTTTTTTTGGAAGCTGGGGTCAAAGCACAGGGTCAGCCACTGTACGGCGCCCCTGGAGCTGAGAGGGTTAAGAGCCTTGCTCAAGGGCCCAACAGTGGCTGCACGGCAGAGCTGGGATTTCAACTCGTTTTTGAAAAATATTTAGTTTATGCATTTTCTCCCCTTTTTCTCCCTTTTAGCGCGTCCAATTGCCCGATTGCGTAGAACGAAGCTAACCCACACCCCCTCTGACACATGGGCAGCATGCCGTATGCATCTTATCACCTACACTAACCACTAGGCTACCACTGTCCCAAGATCATATAGCTTATATTTTATGAGAAAATGTTTATTTCCCCAGATATCACATTCCGTTTCAAGACAGTAACAAGACAACATGGCTCATGGCAGCATGTTTGTAAACAGAAAAATTACATCTGAAATTAGCTTTGTAAAATTCGCTCATAAAATTAGCTTATCTCCTATGGACCAAACCAGAGCCATGCCAGCTTTGATGTGTCCATGTGCATCTAATTGTAATTCCACACAAATATGTCTCAAGGCCTTACCTTCTGTCCCCACTCACTCCGGGAATGAACCAGGGACGTGCTTTCAGTTTAATAATACTTGTTTAATTTTAATAAACATCATGGTTTATATGCGATCTGTAGGGGGAAAGAGTGCAATTCAGTAAACGCAGTACAGAGAAGTCTCTGGTTCAGGAATAAAACAAGTAAAATAAAAATAAAAATAAAAAAGTAAAAAACACTTCTAGTTTATCCTAGTACATTGATAAACATATATACAGTGGTGTCAGAAACATAATCTCCCATTTTCCTTTTGTCTCTGTTGTTGCATATTTGTCACATTAAATAATTACAATTTATTAAAAATTAATACCACTGTACATTCCATTTTGTGAAAGTTGGCACATTTTGTAAACTGCAATACTGTGATTTCTTAATTCATGCATTAATTTGGTCCAGGCAGAAGAAACAGGAGACAAGTGCACAGTTAAAGTCATCCTTTTTCCATTCATTTAAATAAACAAACTATAAAGAAATTAAAACAATTTAAATACAGTCGTCCTTGGTGCCCTTTGTCAAGAAATTTGTACTCTTAAATTCGAGTGGTGCAGTAAAACGTCATCAAAGTGCGAATATGAGACGAATCTGCATTTGTGTGGAATAACCATTAGATTCACTCTGAAAGCTCCACATGTATCTGTGTTTATCTGGATTTTTCTCCCGTTTCACTTTTAAACTTATAGCTCGGGGTTCTGAGAAATGTGAGAAATGTGAGAATCAGCCTTTCCGAGAGTCTAAAATGTTTATCGTTAAAAAAAAAAGCTTAATATATGCAGTTCCTCTGGAACCTAGAAGCACTTTGTAGTTCTACAATTACTGACTGTAGTCCTTCTGTTTCTCTGCATGCTCTGCATGCCCCCTTTCATGCTGTTCTTCAATGGTCAGGACTCTCCCAGGACCACTACAGAGCAGGTATTATTTGGGTGGCGGATCATTCTCAGCACTGCAGTGACACTGACATGGTGGTGGTGTGTTAGTGTGTGTTGTGCTGGTATGAGTGGATAAGACATAGCAGCGCTGCTGGAGTTTCACTGTCACTGCTGGACTGAGAATAGTCCACCAACCAAAAATATCCAGCCAACAGTGCCCCGTGAGCAGCGTCCTGTGACCACTGATGAAAGTCTAGGAGATGACCAACTCAAACAGCTGCTTTGTCTGATCCACTCAAACCAGCACAACACACACTAACACACCACCACCATGTCAGTGTCACTGCAGTGCTGAGAATGATCCACCACCTAATTAATACCTGCTCTGTGGTGGTCCTGTGGGGGTCCTGACCATTGAAGAACAGGGTGAAAGCAGGCTAAAAAAGTATGTAGAGAAACAGATGGACTACAGTCAGTAATTGTAGAACTACAAAGTGCTTCTATATGGTAAGTGGAGCTGATAAAATGGACAGTGAGTGTAGAAACAAGGAGGTGGTCATAATGTTATGCCTGATCGGTGTATTTGCATCTCCACCTCCACGATTTCCCTTCTGTATCTTGTGTTTACAACAATTACAACGCCTTTCACACCACATGATTTTGAGTCGCCAACAGGTTCAGATATTGGCATGCTAGATATTTTTCTTGAGTCTGGAAGTGCTCAGCAAGCCGCTCGGGTCGGGTCTTGAACAGTTCACACAGTGATCGAGAGCCGATTTTCAAGCCCAAGCGAATGCCGAGTTGCTTTTGTGTAGTGTGAACTAGGAATAACAAGCATCACTGCACACTAAAAAACTATAAATTCATTAATTCAGGAGACAGTTATTTAGAGACCACAACCTGATCGCTAGCTGCACCACTTTTAGCAACAATGACTGTGACTAAATGCTTTCTGTAATTGTATCTTATTCAGTTGCATGGCTGTGGAGAATGTTTCAGCCCACTCCTCTTTGCAGAACTGATTTCAATCAGACATGCTGTTTGATTTTTAGAAATAAACCACTCATATCAGACCTTGATATAGAATCTCTATTGGGTTTAAGTCAGGACTTTAAATGGGCCACTCCATTATTTTTATTTTTAGCCATTTAGATCTGGACTTATGTGCTGCATAACCCAATTGCACCTTTACTTTACCCTAATGCAGTGGTCTAATGCAGTAGCCTTTGAGCTCTCGAGTTTGAATCTCAGCTGTGCTATTGACCTGGCTCTGACCCCGCCTCTGGCAAGTGAAAGGATGTTGTTGGCACGTACTGGAAGGGGGCGCATGATAGCCTTTGGCTCTCCTAGGTCAGAATGGGAGTCTGCAGCAAAGATGGAAGAAGTTACAACTGAGAATTGAATTGAAAGTTTGGAAGGAAAAGTGCAAATGCAAAAAAAAAAAGACCCTCAAGGACTTTACTGTCTATCATTGTTTTCATAATGAAGACAAGTCGTTTAGGTCATGGTGCAGCAAAGCACTCCTACACCATTAAATGTTGTTTTTGTTTTTTTCGGAAGACAAAATGAAACCCCTGTTGTCCAAAACTAGGAACATGGAGGCACTATGAATTCCTTTTATAGTGTATTTCATTTCAACTTTACTGAGGCCAGAACTACATTGGAATACCCTAGCACACACCTAGTAACTTTCTAACAACCACCTGAAAGGATACAATAGCAACCACTTAACAGCAATTAATGAATTGCCTTTAATACCCTAACAACTTCCTTCCACCCACCAGAGCAATTATCTTAATCACTAAAGCAACCACCTAGCAAACAACTGGAATGCCATAGCAATACCCTAGTTAGGCACAATGGGGTTTTATACTGATCCTTCAATTCCACTCTTTCTTTGCTGTCTGAGAACATCCTAATTAAAAAGCTAGTAGTAGTGAATAATGTGTTTATTTAATAAGATAGTTTTGATTCTAATGCACCAGAAATACTATCTTTAACATTATAGCGGCCGCTGAGGTGGCACAGCGGTAAAACACACTAACACACCAAAGCTGGGATTTCAAATACATCAAATCGAATTGCAGCTCTGCCATCCGGCTAGGCTGGGCAGCTGCATGAACAACGATTGGCTGTGTTCATAGGGTAGGATACGCCAAATAGGGACTCCTCATGACATTAACAAATTATGACCTCTGCTGGCTGGTTGATGTCGTCAAGGCTGATCCGCATATGAACTCGCCTCGTGCAGATGAAAAGATGCAGTCGGCTACTGCACACGTGTCGGAGGGGGCATGTGACAGTCGCGCTCTCCTCAATCCGCTCCAGTGGAGAGGAAGTATAACACAATTGGGTAAAAATTGGACGTGCTACAATCGGGAGAAAAAGGGAGAAAATGCATTAAAAAAACATTTTAGCAGTGAAATACCATAAAAACACCCTAGTTACACCCTAGCAATCCCCTGTGATATCATAACCACCAACTAATGACCTGAAACAACAAAGCCATTATCTCAAATGTAAATTACACCAAATATAAATTAGATACAAGGCTTGGCCTTAAAGATTGTTTTAGGGAGTTCTTGTTAGATAAATAGCTTTAAGAAGAACAAAATTTTTTGCACGTAGATTGTTATATTCTGGCTAAACAGGTTTGTGCCATTATAGTGTAGCTGCAGGTTAAATATGTTTGTAGTTGGCTGGTTGAAAACCTTTTTTGAAACTCAGCTCTGCCATCTGGCTGGGCTGGATGGCTATATGAACTTCGATTGGCTTGTTGTTCATACAGGGCCATTATACAGGGCGGGAAGGACGGGAGACAGGAGAGGGACCTCATAACTGATGCAATTACGACCTCTTCTGGCTGATTGATGGCCCCTACACAAAGTCAATGGATAATAAGGTTCAGGGTGTGGCTCTCCTAACACAAAGCTGATCCACATATGAACTTGTTTCGTGCTGGTGAAAAGATGCAGTCGGCTATTGCACACGTGTCAGAGGGGACATGTGACTCACCTCTTGCTCACCTCAATCAGCAGTGGGGATCAGCATCAGTAGAGAGGAAGAGTAATGCAATCGGGTAATTGGATACGACTAGATTGGGAAGAAAATTAGGATAAAATGCCAAAAAAGGTTTGTAAGGTTTGTGACTAAACCTTTGAAATGATTTTAACAGGCTGGCTGTTTCTAGGTAGATTTATCACTGTTTCTTAAATGCAACAGTAAAAATTACCCACCAGGCTTAATATAGGACCCAAGTGCAATGACTAGAAAGATTCAGAATAAAATCACAAACACAAAACATGATTTTATACCTTTTCATACACCCAGCCACACAATCACAGCCCTGAATGCTTCTCCCTTAACCCTAACTAGAGAAAAAGGAAAGGAATTGGTTAGAAAGTCTGGTCACTGAGTTGCTTAGCAAAAGATGAATGTACAAGTGAGAATGTGGATCACTGATCCGATGTCAATACAGACTTATGCATTAGAGCTTTAGGAACCAAGACATGTGGATACATGTGAATGCAGATCACAGATCCAGCTGTCAATAGGGATTTACGCATTAGAGCTTTAAAAAAAAACACTCTCCAGTTGTATTAGTGAGGCAACACATCACCAGTTTACTACCTTACCAGATGGGTCTAATGCAAGGCAATGACTCAGCACTGAACTGATCTCCGGGCTTAGCCTGAATAATGCCGGAGTCAGCTGTGAATAATTAGCGCTGTTGAGCATTGTAAGTCTTGGGGTTCATAGTTCTACTAGAACTACTGCTAGTAGTTGCTCTGTGCACCCCTCTACTGGTGGTATACGGTGTCACAGGATGATTCTTTACAATGCTGTTAAGTTGGTCATTAAAAACGTTAAAAATCTTTTATTGGCCGCTCAGGTGGCGCAGCGGTAAAACACACTAGCACACTAAAGCTGGGATTTTGAATACATTGTATCGAATCTCAGCTCTGCCATCTAGCAGGGCTTTGTGGCCACATGAACAACAATTGGCTGTTGTTCATCCAAGGAGGGAACCGGATAGGGACCTCATAACTGATGTAATTATGACCTCTGCTGGCTGATTGATGGCGCCTGCGCAGAGTTAAGGAATAATGCTGATCTGCATATGATAAGGCTGATCTGCATATGAACTCGCTTCGTACAGGTGAAAAGAGGCAGTCGGCTACTGCTCACGTGTCGGAGGGGGCGTGTGTCAGTTGCAAAGCTCCTCAGTCAGCAGTGGAGGGTTGTATCGGTAGAGGTGCAGCGTAACACAACCAGGACATGACTAATTGATAATTGGACATGACTAGATTGGGGGAGAAAACTGGGGGGGAAAATCAGAGAAAAAGAGAAAAAAAAAACTTTCCTTTGTACTTCTGTCAGTTAAATAAAAGTTTAAGAAAATTAACACATCACAGATTCTTGTTTTACTACAATTTCCCAACATTTCCAGAATTGGCTTAAGTATTCTGCATTTGGGTTTAGGTAGTATGTGTTCTTGTGTTTTTAAGACTTTTAAGATGCATTTTCAGATTAATGCATGTATTAATCATGCATTAATGGGCAGTTGTAGCCTAGCAGTTAGCACTGTTGGGTCCTTGAGCAAGGCCCATAACCCTCCATTGCTTAGACAGTATACTGTCACAGTACAGTAAGCCGCTTTGGATAAAAGCGTCTGGTAACAATTAATCCAGTAGTTTCAAACTTTTTGCAAGCTGCTCAATATAATGGACAACACCTCACACCCGTTGCACGATCTGCTGCTTAAACAGCAAATTGCTTTCAGTGGAAGGTTCCGGCAACTCCGCTGCAGTAAAGAACACTACAGGAATTTCTGCCCACCACAGTGGCAATCTATAATGACTCTCACTGAAAGAGGACACAGAACCTATAGTACCCATGAAAAACAATAAACCTTGCAAGGAGTTGCCAGGAGAACGGTACTTGTCTGACTGCATTGTGCTAAGTGTAAAGTTTGGTGGAGGGGGAATTATGATGTGGGGTTGTTTTTCAGGATTCGGGCTCGGTCCCTTAGTTCCAGTGAAAGGAACTCTTAATGCTTCAGCATACCAAGAGATTTTGGACAATTTCATGCTCCCAACTTTGTGGGAACAGTTTGGGGATGGCCCCTTACTGTTCCAACATGACTGCGCTCCAGTGCACAAAGCAAGGTCCATAAACACATGGATAAGCGAGTTTGGTGAGGATGAACTTGACTGGAGTTCTGACCTCAACCTGATAGAACACCTTTAGAGCGTAGACTGCGAGCCAGGCCTTCTCGTCCAACATCAGTGTCTGACCTCACATATGTGCTTCTGGAAGAATGGTCAAAAATACCCATAAACACACTCCTAAACCTTGTGGAAAACCATCCCAGAAGAGTTGAAGCTGTTATAGCTGCAAATGGTGGACCGACATCATATTAAACCCTATAGATTAAGAATGGGATGTCACTCTAGTTCATATGAATGTGAAGGCAGACGAGCAAATACTTTTGGCAATATAGTGTATATTAGATTTTTTGATATCTTATTTTTGCATTACATTACTTGTAATTTTTTCCTGTACTACACTGATGTGTCGGTGTGATGCTTGTGATAATTGTAAATTGCTGCTGTAACACTGCAATTTCCCTTCGTGAATCAATAAAGTAATTAATAAATTTTTCTTGCATCTCTAGTAATTTTTTTCACTGAGTGTTCGACAGCTCTAGATTTCTTCTCCACTGCTTACTTTACATCATTATGTGTAAGTAAACAATGTTGACAGTGACGTGTGGCAGTTCACGACACCTATCAGTGCACGAGAACTGTGGGTCAGATGTTACAGCTGCTTCTAAACATGTACACAAAAGCAGGCTTGAAAATGTCACCTGTGCCCACCAGGCTTTTTGTAGTGACGGTGAGGGTCACAGCCTGGCCTATTAACTTTACTGAACATATTACACATGCTCATTTATCAAGCATGACAATCTCCCTCACTGGAAAAGGTTAGACAGCCAGCCTGCTCTGATGCCATTTATACGCTGTCGTTTTTCTTTCTGCCTGATTTGTGACTTCAAAAACGCTTTTTTTATTATTTATTCAACATAACCCCAGTGTGCATGATGTTAATAATGTGGACTGTATCAGATGCTTCGGAGTCACATTGACTGATCATTGATCTCCACTGTAGCAATGGGCTGGGTTAAAGGATGTCATCCTATTGTCTTGTCCCAAACAGAGGCTGCCTCATAGATTTTTATTCCCCTCATTAAGACTAGGAAGGTTTGGAAACTATACCCAAGGCTCCTTCCACTATAGCAAAGTGATGAGTCAGTGGAAATGACGACAATGGAAAAGGCATACTGTCAGCCTGAACCTATATATTTATAAAAACACTTATCTGAAGAAGTCAGAGGTTTACATACACCTGTAAGGTTTATTGACTTTATAAAAAAAATGACAAAAATATATATAAAGCAACTGACAGGTGGAATTAAAAAAATCTCCTTAAATAAAGATGGTGGCTCTCAAAACTCAAAATCCTAAAATGACTGGAACACAAACTTCTTTGTTGTAAAAAAAAAGGTATGGGGTTGTCAGTTCTTTAAAATATTATAGAATATACATTCAGTCTCTTAGTGTAACAGGGCAGGTCACACCTCACCACAGAAGCATCAGGTGTAGCCCCATAATGGTTGCAGGTTAAGGTCCTACTGCCAAGTTGCCACTGTTGGGACACTAAACACGGCCCTTTAACCCCAACTGCTTGAATTGTATTTAGTCAAACAGTGATCAGCCATAACATTAAAACCATCTCCTTGTTTCTACACTCACTGTCCATGTTATCAGCTCCACTTACCATATAGAAGCACTTTGTAGTTCTACAATTGCGGACTGTAGTCCATCTGTTTCTCTACATACCTTTTTAGCCTGCTTTCACCCTGTTCTTCAATGATCAGGACCCCCACAGGACCACTACAGAGTAGGTATTGCTTAAGTGGTGGATGATTCTCAGCACTGCAGTGACACTGACATGGTGGTGGTGTGTTAGAGTGTGTTGTGCTGGTGTGAGTGGATCAGACACAGCAGCGCTGCTGGAGTTTTTAAATACCTCACTGTCACTGCTGGACTGAGAATAGTCCACCAACCAAAAATATATATCCAGCCAGAAGAGACAATTGCAGCAGAAGGAAGGTAATTTAATAAAAGAAGGGAAAGTGAACACAAGTTTGTGCTTCAAGAAGAGAAAGTACGTCTCTTGTGTTATGAGGTCGTGTCTATGGTAAAGGAGAACAATATAAATGTAGATATACATTATAAATATACAGTAAAAAATTGGCATTTTGACACCAAACACAGAATTTAGTCTCCGAGAAAAACAACAAATTGTCCAAGACTTAAAAGGCAGACTGCAATCACAGCAGGATACGTTACAATCGGATAATGCAGAATAATACAAATAATGCAGATGTGGCCCTCAGTGAAAATGAGTTTGACACCCCTGGTTTATGTCAACATTCTTGATAAAGCACTAAATTTAGTCAAATACCTCTAAAAAAGAACGTGAATCCACATTTAAAAATAGCCCCACAGTCCAGGTGGTAAAGATTGTCTCTTTTGGGACTTCTCCCCTGTGAGTTGATAATACCTCACATCAGAAGGATAAATGAACCTGACCAGGAAAAAGGAAGAGCAATTTAGTCTGCTGCCCATCCCTCTGACACTCTCACCAATAGAGATTAATGAGCTCTTCTGACAGCCCAACTGATCAGAAATACACTGTAATACACATGCTCACCACCCATCGATATCAGGGGCCTCACTAAAACAAGCCAATCTTATCTAGCTGACAAGCTAAAACAGCAAAATCCCATCAGAGCTCTGGATGTTAGAATATATATTTATAGCAATTACTGTTTAAGTGAAACAGAAGTGACACAAAACAGAATTATCATAGGGATCCATCTTGATTAACAATGGGAAAGAAATTCAGATTGTTTGTGTGAGTAGTGACAATTCATTTTTTGGAAAGCACAGTTAGACAAGCATTTTCAATATGACCTCAGATAATAAAAAACATTCAGACATTATCAAGCCTCCATTGTCACTTCTATGAAAAATCACGTATGTAATGCTAACAGGCTCTAGGGCAATTTCTATCACATAATTAATAAGCTGTCAGATAAAACAAGTCACATCAAACATAAGGCAGAGTGTTTACTTGCTCATTGGTGAAACTTATGTACACACCTCTTCTGCTTATTTAACAGTTTAACTCTTCCCCTGTTCAACAACATTCATGGCCTTACTTGACAATTGCTTTTTTGACTAAATGACCACAAGTTCCCACAAAAGTTAAAATATTCTAAAAAGCATTCCTAGACAATCAAAGGGGGTAATGCCATATTGATGTCCATGGTTTTGGAATTACATGTCAAACAAGCTCAACAAGCTCTTCTCTTCTGGAATTGAGACTTGCTTATGCCAAGTTCACACTACATGACTTTCGGAGCTGTCAGATCGCTATACAGTTCACACTACACAACTGGATCTCTTGTAATCGAGAGTCTTTTAAGTTGTTGTTTTTCACACTAAAGAAAAAAAAATATTATTGGTCTGCCTTTAGTAAGTTTTAGGTTTGTGACTAAAGAAAACATATTGAAGGAATAATTATACATTTTTGTTTATACTGAATCAGAAACTTAACTTGAGAAAAGTTAATAAAATTACCTGTAACAAATTAGAGTGTTTTAATTAGTTTATTCAAAAGTAAAACTACTGTATACTTGGATGTAATAACAAATATTAGGTTTTTCCAAAATAAAAAAATAAGTTAATAAAAAACGGTATGTGTTCGTTATAACAAATAATGTTTTTACTTTGTTTTAAAGTAAATTTTTTGTTTTTTGGGAAAGAAATATTTGATTGATATTAAATCAAATGTAAGACTTCAACTAAATGATAAATATACTTTGAGAAAAACTAATAAATTTAGGTGTAACAAATTAGAGTAATTTGTTTAAGTTGGTTCAAAGTATAATTGTTTTCAGTGTACACAACTGATCAATGGTGGGGGTCACACACTACACGATCCACCAACAGGAGGAATCTCAGTTGAGTCTGTCTGGTCTCCCAAACTACGTTTTGTCACAAAAACACACACGAGAAGTGACGAGGGGTTTAATGATACCATGTCCAAAAATGCACGTCAACAATAAGCGAGTGATTAAAGTCATTTGTGTGCTGATGTGCAGCGTAAAATCAAGTAGGAAAAATAAATGAATCTGAGTGGATTGGGCTACGTGACCAGCAGGGATCGTCTGTTCTGTAGTGAGTAGGTATGATGGTTTGGCGTGGATGATAAGATCACAAAAACTGCAAACCTTGTGTGTGTGCTGATGTATTCTGATAGAAACTATATTATGTCCCTGTGTCACGTTTGTACACTTCTCCCCCTGGGTTTCCCCTTAACCCATATCTTGCATTCTCACTGGCTGTAGTTCAACATAGCACTTGCTGCCACTCGCAACCTGATCGCAATGCTTTTCATACTACAGGATGTTGACTGGTCGCCGACTGGTCCAGATATTTAACATGCTAAATATTTGTCTTCAGTCTGCTAGCGCTCGGCGAGTCGCTCGGATCTAGTTGTTGAACAGTCCACACATAGCGATCGAGAGCCGAGTTTCGATCCCCGAGCGAATGCTGATTTGCCTCCGAGCCGGCACATCTAGCTGCAACTTGTCGGCAAAAATTGTGTAGTGTGAACTAGGCATTACTCTGACCATTGTTAAGCTGTGCTTAGAGTAGTTGTCTTGTAAACGCTCCCTAATACACAAGTTATTGAATTTTTTGGCTTCATGTCCACCAGACCTCTTCCTGTTAAATTTCCAGGTGCTTTTAATAGTGTGGGGAGCCTGTACTCACTGACACCCTGGCTTTCTTTGCAATTTTTCTGAAGGAAAGACCTACATTCCAAATGATTCTAACTGTCTGCCTTTCTTCTTTTGTCAATTGCTTTTTTCTTGCCATTACTGTCAGTTGCCTTTTTCTGTTAATTATTAACAACAATAAACTATATCCTGCAGTGCCAAAAAAAAGGGTTTAGGTACATAGTGTGTTCCAACATTGCTTTAAAACAGACAAGGAATATTTGGGACATCAGCAATATTTGGGACATCTCAACTTCCAAAGCTGAATAGCACAGTGGCTCGGTGGGTAGCCTTACAGCAAGAAGGTCCTGGGTTCAATTCCCAGGTGGAATGGTCTGGGTTCCACCTACATAGTCCCTAGCAGACACGGTAGCCAATTGATGTCTGCTGCAGGCACTGCCAATTATGCCTGCTAGATGGCGCCCAGCTGACCGGTGGCAAAACCAAGTTTCGAACCGACGAGTTCAGAATCTTGGCACTGGTGTGCTAGCGGAATATCCCACTGCGCCACATGGGCACCTCCAAGAACTCCAGTTTTCAGTTTTCAAAGACATGCAGTCAGGTTAACTGAAGCAACTAAAATTGCCCTAGAATTGTGTGTTTGCCCTGTGATGGACTGGCGACCTGTCCAGTGTGTTTCCATCCTTTTGCCCAGAGAATTGTACCCACCGCAACCCTTAATAGAATAGAATAGAATGCCTTTATTTGAATGCCTACACTCACTGTCCATTTTATCAGCTCCACTTACCATGTAAAAGCCCTTTGTAGTTCTACAATTACTGACTGTAGTCCATCTGTTTCTCTACATACCTTTTTAGCCTGCTTTCACCCTGTTCTTCAATGGTCAGGACCCCCACAGAGCAGGTAATTTAAGTGGTGGATCATTCTCAGCACTGCAGTGACACTGACATGGTGGTGGTGTGTTTTTAAATACCGTGTCCACTCACTGTCCACTCTGTTAGATACTCCTACCTAGTTGGTCCACCTTGTAGATGTAAGGTCAGAGACGATCACTCATCTATTGCTGATGTTTGAGTCGGTCATCTTCTAGACCTTCATCAGTGGTCACAGGACGCTGCCCACAGGGCGCTGTTGGCTGGATATATTTTTGGTTGGTGGACTATTCTCAGTCCAGCAGTGACAGTGAGGTATTTATAAACTCCAGCAGTGCTGCTGTGTCTTATTCACTTATACCAGCACAACACACACTAACACACCACCACCATGTCAGTGTCACTGCAGTGCTGAGAATGATCCACCACCTAAATAATACCTGCTCTGTCGTGGTCCTGTGGGGGTCCTGACCATTGAAGAAAAGCATAAGGGGGGTTAGCAAAGCATGCAGAGAAACAGATGGACTACAGTCAGTAATTGTAGAACTACAAAGCGCTTCTATATGGTAAGTGGAGCTAATAAAATGAACAGTGTAGAAACACAGAGGTGGTTTTAATGTTATGGCTATTCAGTGTACATATATAGGTGTACAGTACAGTACAAACTTTTTTTTTTTTTCGCATATCCCAGTTTGACCCTCCTCACCACACCCATTGCTGTCTCAATTATATAAAATCATTCATTTTGAGGCAACAGTTTGAGAAATTACCTTTCCTGCATAAGTAAGGCTGTACTACTGTAAACAAGATAAAGCCCATGAAGACAGTTCTGTGAATTTGGACTTCAACCCCACTGATCAGCTTTTGCATAAATGAAATACATTTTCTCACAGACACACCCCAAAATCTTGTGGAAAGCCTTCCAAGGAGAGTGGAGGATGTTATAGCTGCAAAAAGGGAGTAACTTTCCATTCCAGTCTAATGAAAACAGTCTTCCCATTTGAATTTATTCCTCTAATAAACTGCTGTTGTGATTTGCAATGCACACAAACATACGGAAAAGATCCGAGCCTCATTATTGAAGTTGCAGTCTTAACAAATGACTGTTTAGCTTTCTAAACAAGAGCCGAATAAACCTGTCAATAATGGTAAATAAGTCAGCATGAATTACTAAACTAAGTACACATTCTTTATTCGCCTGTAAAGCCCTAGACCCTCAGTCCAAGAGTGCTGATCTTTCATGTGACCCATATGAGGGATTTATTTAATTAAACCAGTGTCACTAAATCAGGTCTAACCTAAATGAAGCACTTTATTTTCATAGTTAACGTCTCTCCAGTGGAGCAGCACTGACTCCTGAGTCTATTCTGCTGTATTATGATTTTCCCAGGGCTCGTCTCAATAAGCAATACAGAAATTGTCCCTTATCTCAAACAAGCTGTAAACAGCAGCATGAAGAATATTCCCCAAATGTAATTAAGGGAGATTTGTAAAACCAACTGTAGCTTGAGGTATGTTTCCAGCATCTGTAATTGCACCAAGGAAATATCTGTGTCAAAAGTGAGCAAATATTTTGAATATAAGTACATGTAGTGTGGCGTATATTTATTCACTACTTTGTCGAAGTGCTTTTGGTAGCAATTACAGTGGCAAGTCTTCTTGGATATGTCTCTACAGTCTTTGCACACATTGATTTGGACCGTTTATTACAACCCCAAATCAGAAAAAGTTGGGACAGTATGGAAAATGCAAATAATAAAAACACAGAGTTTCTTACATTAACTTTGACTTTTATTTGATTGCAGACAGGATGAACCTGAGATATTTCATGTTTTATCTGCTCAACTTCATTTCATTTATTAATAAACGTCCATTCCTGCATTTCAGGCCTGCAACACATTCCAAAAAAAGTTGGGACAGTAAAGCATTTACCACTGTGTAATGTTGTCATTCCTTTTCACCACACTTAAAAGACGTTTGGCACCGAGGATACCAAGTGATTTAGTGTTTCAGCTTTTATTTTGTCTCATTCTTCCTGCAAACACGTCTTAAGATGTGCAACATTACGGGGTTGTCATTGTCACATTTTTCATTTCTAAATTCTCCACATATTCTCTATTGGGGACAGGTCAGGACTGCAGGCAGGTCAGTCCAGTACCCGTACCCTCTTCTTCCACAGCCATGCCTTTGTAATGTGTGCTACATGTGGTTTTGCATTGTCTTGTTGAAGAATGCATGGACGTCCCTGGAAAAGGTGCTGGAATGCTGATTCATCTGACCACAATACTGTGTAATAGTCCATCCTAGATGCCTCCGATTCCAGAGAAGACATCACTTCTGGACATGGTTACTATAAGGCATCTCCTTTGCACAGTAAAGTTTTAAGTGGCATTTGTGCATGTAACTCCATATTGTAGTGCCTGACAAAGGTGTGTTACTGTGTGTTGTGCTGATAGTCCACCAACCAAAAATATTCAGCCAACAGCACCCCATGGGCAGGGTCATGTGACCACTGATGAAGGTCTACAAGATGACCAACTCAAACAGCAGCAATAGATGAGCAATCGTCTCTGACTTTACATCTACAAGGTAAACCAACTAGGTAGGAGTGTCTAATAGAGTGGACAGTGAGTGGACACTGTATTTAAAAACTCCAGCAGCGCTGCTGTGTCTGATCCACTCATACCAGCACAACACACACTAACACGCCACCATCATGTCAGCATCACTGCAGTGCTGAGATCATCCACCACCTAAATAATACCTGCTCTGTGGTGGTCCTGTGGAAGTCCTGGAGAACAGAGTGAAAGCAGGCTAAAAATAGTATGTAGAGAAACAGATAGAATACAGTCAGTAATTGTAGAACTACGAAGTGAGTGAAGAAACAATGAGGTGGTTTTAATGTTATGGCTTTAATGTTTTACTTTCAAATTGTAAGATTAGACTCTTTCATATACACAGATCAGCCATAAAATAAAACCACCTCCTTGTTTCTACACACATTATCCATTTCATCAGCTCCACTTACCATATAAAAGCACTTTGTAGTTCTACAATTACTGACTGTAGCCCATCTGTTTCTCTGCATGTTTTGTTAGCCCCCTTTTATGCCGTTTTTCAATTGTCAGGACTCTCCCAGTACCACTACAGAGCAGGTATGATTTGGGTGATGGGTGATTCTCAGCACTGCAGTGACACTGACATGGTGGTGGTGTGTTAGTGTGTATTGTGCTGGTATGAGTGGATAAGACACAGCAGCGCTGCTGAAGTTTTTAAACACCTCACTGTCACTGCTGGACTGAGAATAGTCCACCAACCAAAAATATATCCAGCCAACAGCACCCCATGGGCAGGGTCATGTGACCACTGATGAAGGTCTACAAGATGACCAACTCAAACAGCAGCAATAGATGAGTGATCGTCTCTGACTTTACATCTACAAGGTGGACCAACTAGGTAGGAGTGTCTAATAGAGTGGACAGTGTGTGGACACAGTATTTTAAAACTCCAGCAGCGCTGCTGTGTCTGATCCACTCATACCAGCACAACACACACTAACACACCACCACCATGTCAGTGTCACTGCAGTGCTGAGAATGATCCACCACCCAAATAATATCTACTCTGTAGTGGTCCTGAGGGGGTCCTGACCATTGAAGAACAGGGTGAAAGCAGGCTAAAAAACAGTATGCCGAGATATAGATGGACAACAGTCAGTTATTGTAGAACTACAAAGTGCTTCTATATTGGAAGTGAAGCTGATAAAATGGACAGTGAGTGTAGAAACAAGGAGGTGGTTTTAATGTTATGATCAGTGTATATATCACATTTTCATCTCAACTTCCAAAAGAATACAAATAGGGTCAGAATGGGGTCAAAGAGCAGAATGATAATTTAGAAGTTAAGTTCTTAATAAAGAAGTTCAACACTACCTAGGTTGGGCCACTTCTCAAACTGTCAATTAATTAAAAGTCATATTAGGCAGCATGGTGGCTTGGTGGGTAACACTGTCGCCTGGGTTTGAAGTTGAGCTGTCCAGGTTCTTTCTGTGTGGAGTTATCATGTTCTCCTCATGTCTGTGTGGGTTTCCTCTGGTAGCTCCGGTTATGTGAACATTGCCTATGAAAGAGTTTAACATTGAACTTGACATTGAAGTCCTAATAAACAAACAAACAAAAATGATTTACAGAAGAATGGCACTAGTTGACACTAGTTGTCACTTTGACTTGAGAACTCATGAATTAGGATATTAAACAAAACTGGCCTTTATGAGAGAAGTGCAAGCTAGAAGCTCAGGTCAGTTGACACTAATGTAGAACTAATGTGTGACCTACATCAAACAAGGCCAAATAACTTTTATATTAACAATATTAACATATTAACAACAAACTGGACTGGACACATAATACTGATGCCCTCTATAGGAAAGGACAGAGTAGACTGTTCTTTCTGAGGAGGCTGAGGTCCTTTAATGTGTGTAATAGACTGCAAAAAGCTTTTTATCAGTCTGGCCAGCATCCTCTTTTATGCTGTGGTGTGCTGGGGTGGTGGCATCAAGGCTGGAGAAACCAATAAACTCAACAAGCTGGTAAGGAAAGCCAGCTCTGTGGTGGCTCTTGGGTGGAGCTGGACAGTCTAGAGGTAGTGCATGAGAGGAGGAAAAAGGACAAAATTAGGGCCATCCTGGACAATCCCTCTCACCCTCTCAATAAGGAGCTATGGCGGCTGGGCAGTTCTTTTAGTCATAGGCTAATTCCACTAAAGAGCAAGACGGAGTGCTTCAGGCATTCTTTTGTGCCAACTGCCATCAGACTGCATAATAATAGCAGAATGCACAGACTGTCCTCACACTGACAAGCCTACACAATAACTTAAAGATCATTCTCAAATCACAAGCTGTAACAATCACTGATATATAAAAAGGACTGGAGGACAAATACTAGTGCTGTACATTTTAGTATTAAATGCACTGGGACAAATTAAATGAAATATAGCAAAAGCAAAAGACAGAACCCAGCACTTGAATAGTGAATATTACATTTCTGATTTTTAGTGTACCTTCAGTGCAATACATTTGTCAGAATCAATGCATCACAAAAACTGTTCTTGCCAGATCTGTTTATGAAACAAATCTTACAATGATGATTCAGTTATTTTTGTATTGCTGAAGTATGCATACTTCAAGTAAGCAAGTAAGTGAAAATGGATTAAAACATTTGTAATTAAAATTATTGAACATACACAGAAACTAGTGAGCTGAATGCTAAAATCCACTTCAGGACTAAAACACCTTTACTTCTGTTATTAACTTTGGGGCTGTCATGAGGCTGGTTTGGAGGAGCTTTATATTGTAACATGGGTGCTTAGACTGACAAAAACTGTCAGGTCAGGGTCTGGATTTAACAAACTAGGCCTTTTATACAACAAACAGAGGAACATGTGAGGAAGTGATGCTCTAGAAGCAAAAACATGATTTAACTCAGCCTAAGCAAGCCTTGTAAAAGTAAATAGTAGAAACTTGTGTTTTTTTATTATTTTCCATACTGTCCCAACTTTTTCTGATTTGGGGTTGTAATTTAAATCTAAATATTTAAAGCTATAAAAAATAAAGCTAGTTAATAATTCATTTAATCATTGTTTTTATCCTGGTCAAGATCGTAGTGGGTCTGATTTATCGAGCAAAAGCCAGATAGGGTCTCTCTCTCATAACTAATGCAATTACTCTGCTGGCTGATTGATGGCGCCTGTACAGAGATGAGAAAAGAGTGCTGTCAAGGTGTGTCTCGCCGTACACAACGCTGAGCTGCACTGCACTCGTCAAAGTGTAGGTGATAAGATGCATACAGCATGCTGCCCACGTGTCGGAGGGGGCGTGGGTTAGCTTCATTCTCCTCAATCAGAGCGGGGATCGGCATTGGTGGAGAGGAAGCATGACGCTATCAGGCAATTGGATGTGCTAAAAGGGAGAAAAGGGAGAAAAAATGCATAAATAAAATATATAGAAAAAGAAAACATTAGACAGTTTATTCTTTCCACCTCAGACCCTGAATATATTCAAGAGAATTATCAAATCACAGATTTTTTTTACTGCATTTTACACAATGTCCCAGCATTTCTGGAAATAGGGCGTGTACCTTTTTGTAAAAGGCCAAAGTAGCGAATTAATATTAAATATCCATGAGCTTCTGTCTTACAGAAAGCACTGCATTAAAAACTGACATGCTTTTGTAAATATTATTAATGACTTTGAGAATGCTATTACAAGCCATTGACAATGAGCCTTGCCCTTAATGCATCAAGAAATTAAGACAGGGCGCCAAGGTGGCGCAGGGGGATAATTCGCTAGCACACCAGCGCTGGGATTTTAAACTTGAAAGTTTGAACCTCAGCTCTGCTACTGGTCGGCTGGGCACCCTCTACAGGGCATAATTGATGGTGCATGCAGCAGACAAAATTGAAAAGTGGGTGGGGTCTTTGACGCTGTGTAAGGACTCTGGTAAGGTGCCTGTACAGAAAGTGGAGGAGCATGGCTTTCCGTGCACAAATACTGGCCTCACGCACAAATTCCCCAAATGTGAGGGAGGGAGCATGAGGCATAATAACCTGCCTTATAAGTCAATGACTTATTAGAATCCTCTCTACTGAGGCAGCTGCTTATGTAGACAGTAAGACATCAAGGCAGCACCCTAGGTTTTAGAGCACACCCTAAGACTGTATTAAGTCTGTACTAAGCCAACAATGTCAATGTCCAGAAACAAGCAGACTACTCTGGCTCAAGCTTACTTAAAATGGACTGGTGCACAGTGGAATCGTGCATTGTGATTTGACAAAATATTTTAGGTTGTTAACATAATTAAAAAAAGAAAAGTCCAGAATGTTGTTATTATTAATAGTGTTATTTAAAGCCATACATTGAATTTAAACTCATGGCAAACATATGGATGGTGTTTCTTTGGAACATCCTGTCTTCTGTTTGGGTCTTCAGACTTCTTAACGGCTCAGCCACTGTTCCTGTAATTGAATCCATCCATCTTGTCACTGGCCGTCATCATCTCCCTTTACCTTCAACTCTTCCAAGCATAATTGAGTTTTTCAATGAATCGGTTCTTTTCTTAATGTGTTGAAAATAAGAGAGCTTCAGCTTGGTTATCTGGCCTTGAGTAAGTGGTTGGGTTTGATTTGGTCAAGAATACATTTATTTGTATCTCAAAAATATTTGTTAGCAACCAATATCAAAGGCAGTGATATTCTATCTGCCGCGCTTTTTAATTGTCCAGCAAAAGACCACACTAATTTTGATTGCCTTTATTTGTCATATATACATATACAGTGTATCACAAAAGTGAGTACACCCCTCACATTTCTGCAAATATTTTATTATATCTTTTTATGGGACAACACTATAGACATGAAACTTGGATATAACTTAGAGTAGTCAGTGTACAGCTTGTATAGCAGTGTAGATTTACTGTCTTCTGAAAATAACTCAACACACAGCCATTAATGTCTAAATGGCTGGCAACATAAGTGAGTACACCCCACAGTGAACATGTCCAAATTGTGCCCGAAGTGTCAATATTTTGTGTGACCACCATTATTATCCAGCACTGCCTTAACCCTCCTGGGCATGGAATTCACCAGAGCTGCACAGGTTGCTACTGGAATCCTCTTCCACTCCTCCATGATGACATCACGGAGCTGGTGGATGTTAGACACCTTGAACTCCTCCACCTTCCACTTGAGGATGCGCCACAGGTGCTCAATTGGGTTTAGTCCATCACCTTTACCTTCAGCTTCCTCAGCAAGGCAGTTGTCATCTTGGAGGTTGTGTTTGGGGTCGTTATCCTGTTGGAAAACTGCCATGAGGCCCAGTTTTCGAAGGGAGGGGATCATGCTCTGTTTCAGAATGTCACAGTACATGTTGGAATTCATGTTTCCCTCAATGAACTGCAGCGCCCCAGTGCCAGCAACACTCATGCAGCCCAAGACCATGATGCTACCACCACCATGCTTGACTGTAGGCAAGATACAGTTGTCTTGGTACTTCTCACCAGGGCGCCGCCACACATGCTGGACACCATCTGAGCCAAACGAGTTTATCTTGGTCTCGTCAGACCACAGGGCATTCCAGTAATCCATGTTCTTGGACTGCTTGTCTTCAGCAAACTGTTTGCGGGCTTTCTTGTGCGTCAGCTTCCTTCTGGGATGACGACCATGCAGACCGAGTTGATGCAGTGTGCGGCGTATGGTCTGAGCACTGACAGGCTGACCTCCCACGTCTTCAACCTCTGCAGCAATGCTGGCAGCACTCATGTGTCTATTTTTTAAAGCCAACCTCTGGATATGACGCCGAACACGTGGACTCGACTTCTTTGGTCGACCCTGGCGAAGCCTGTTCCGAGTGGAACCTGTCCTGGAAAACCGCTGTATGACCTTGGCCACCATGCTGTAGCTCAGTTTCAGGGTGTTGGCAATCTTCTTATAGCCCAGGCCATCTTTCTGGAGAGCAACAATTCTATTTCTCACATCCTCAGAGAGTTCTTTGCCATGAGGTGCCATGTTGAATATCCAGTGGCCAGTATGAGAGAATTGTAGCCAAAACACCAAATTTAACAGTCCTGCTCCCCATTTACACCTGGGACCTTGACACATGACACCAGGGAGGGACAACGACACATTTGGGCACAATTTGGACATGTTCACTGTGGGGTGTACTCACTTATGTTGCCAGCTATTTAGACATTAATGGCTGTGTGTTGAGTTATTTTCAGAAGACAGTAAATCTACACTGCTATACAAGCTGTACACTGACTACTCTAAGTTATATCCAAGTTTTATTTCTATAGTGTTGTCCCATGAAAAGATATAATGAAATATTTGCAGAAATGTGAGGGGTGTACTCACTTTTGTGATACACTGTACATGCGTACAGTAAAATGAATTATTTGCCCGCATATCCCAGCTTGTTTGGAAGCTGGGGTCTGAATGCAGGGTCAGCCATTGTATTGCACCCCTGGAAGAGACAGGGTTAAGGGCCTTGTTCAAGGACCCAACAGTGGCTGCATAGCAGAGCCTGGATTTGAGCCAGCAATCTTCCGACTGATAGTCAAAGCTCTACCCACTAGGCTACCACTGTCCTCAGTTGTTTGAAGAGACAAATTGCTGCTTTTAATAACTGAATGAAGTAGGCATATAAGTGGTGATGTACAGTAAGTAGTCTTTCTTGTCGTCATGACTTTCATCTTCTTCATATTAGGGGAAAGTTCAATCCTTTGACTTTGTTCTCTATTTTTAAAGATGGTGAATTAGGGTCCATCACTGCATAGGGGTGCCCATGGCACTAAAATATCCATATAAAGCAATCACTAATGCTGCATTGTACACCGATCAGCCATAACAAATAAAACCACCTCCTTGTTTCTACACTGTTCATTTAATCAGCTCCACTTACCATATAGAAGCACTTTGTAGTTCTACAATTACTGCCTGTAGTCCATCTGTTTTTTAGCCTGCTTTTACCCTGTTCTTCAGTGGTCAGGACCCCTCACAGGACCACCACAGAGCAGGTATTATTTGGGTGGTGGATCATTCTTAGCACTGCAGTGACAATGACATGGTGGTGGTGTGTTAGTGTGTGTTGTGCTGGTGTGAGTGGATCAGACACAGCAGTGCTGCTGGAGTTTTTAAATACTGTGTCCACTCACGGTCCACTCTATTAGACACTCCTACCTAGTTGGTCCACCTTGTAGATGTAAAGTCAGAGACAATCGCTCATCTATTGCTGCTGTTTGAGTTGGTCATCTTCTAGATCTGCATCAGTGGTCACAGGACGCTGCCTACGGGGCGCTGTTAGCTGGATATATTTTTGGTTGGTGGACTATTCTCAGTCCAGCAGTGACATTGAGGTGTTTAAAAACTCCATCAGTGCTGCTGTGTCTGATCCACACATACCAGCACAACACACACTAACACACCACCACCATGTCAGTGTCACTGCAGTGCTGAGAATGATCCACCACCCAAATAATACCTGCTCTGTAGTGGTCCTGGGAGAGTCCTGACCATTGAGGAGCAGCATAAAAGGGGGCTAACAAAGCATGCAGAGAAACAGATGGACTACACTCAGTAATTGTAGAACTAGAAAGTGCTTCTATATGGTAAGTGGAGCTGATAAAATGGACAGTGAGTGTAGAAACAAGGAGGTGGTTTTAATGTTATGGCTGATCGGTGTATATGCTAAGTTTGTATATACACATTCTGAGACAACTGCCTTCTAGATCATGTTTTAGTGGTGTCTGACATGCATAGTTTAAAAAATGGCTAACTACATTCTTGTCTTTTTCGTCTCCTGGCAGGAAGCGGAGATCAGCCTGCTGTAGTTCAAAACAAACTAGGACTCCCAAGAGCTGCAGTGCTAATCAGCACTAATGCACCACACCTGAAATCAGCGCTACTTAAGCAAGCCCCAGAGAGCAGCATGGTACTGAGTCATTAACAAAGCTCAGCTGCTAACAGTGTGTGTTCATATTTGCTTTTTAAAGAGAGCTCTCTATTCCTACTGTTTCAGGCTCTGCACATTTTCTGAAAGTCATTGCTTACATTTTAAATCTTCAGTATGGATTCCTCAAACTGATTCCCCATTATAATTCATCTCGCTCTCTGGTTTTTTAAGCTTATCTTTGGGAAAGCAACAGGACTTTGGCCATGTGGTGGGTTGGTGGACTGATTGGCTTGCTTGCTGAGCGGGTCCACCTAGCACTCTCTCTCGGTTAGTGTGATTTAGGACCGCAAGAGTGCGATTGCACAGGAAGAGTCGACTTCTCGGCGAGTCGGACAGCCATCTAGTCAACACTGCAGATCCATGGGGATGATAGTGGCAGGTGCTCCTATGTCCACTATTAAACCCTTGCAACTCATTCAAAATGCAGCTGCTTGGCTGGTTTTTAACCAACCTAAACACTGACCCATCACCCCACTGCTGCGTTCTCTTCACTGGCTTCCTGTAGCTGCACGCATTCAGTTTAAAACACTGATGCTCACCTACAAAGCCAAAAATGGACCAGCACCAAGCTACCTTTGAGGTCTAATAAAACCCTGGTCTGTACCACGCAACCTCCAAGACACTAGTCTCGTGCGACTTGATCCTCCACCCGGAACTCAAGGAAGACAAGCATCATGTCTCTTCTCTGTACTTTCACCCAATTGGTGGAACGAGCTTCTTCTGTTTGTCCGAACATCTGAGTCTTTCACTGGCTTCAAAAGACGATTAAAACCCATCTCTTTACTAAACACTTAAGCTGACATATACTTACTAACACTCTTATTTATTTCTTGCAAAAAAATGGTTCTAACAGGGTTTCAGCAGATTTGTATTTTTGGACTGTTGTTTACTTAAACTAGAGTAAGGTAATGTTCACTATGGAAGCACTTCTGTAAGTCGCTCTTGATAAGAGCGTCTGCTAAATGCCGAAAATGTAAATGATACCGAATCCTGCTCCTGGTATTATTTTAGTACAGTGGTACCTTAAAACTTAGTAAGTTTGTCCTGGGAGTGGTATTGAGTTTTAAAGGCGTTGAGTTTCAAGGTATTTTTCTATGGAGTGTGGTGGTGCACAAAGCTTAGCGTGAGTTATTGTACTTAAATGAGCAAGGAATTTCATTAGTCGAGACAACTTATGAGCAGTAATAATTAAGGAAGGTTTAGTGTTCCTGTGTCGCTCTTTTAATACAGTAAGTTACATCCAGATATTTTTTTTTTTAATTGAGCGGATTCTCCCAATTTAAAAATGAAACGATGAGGAAAATCCAGCTAAACACAGATACATGTGGAGCTTTCAGTTTGACGATTATTACACACAAATGCAGATTCGTCTCATATGCGCACTTTGATGACTTTTTACCGCTCAAGCCAAGTGCTAAACAAAGCGGCTGTTCATTGTTCATTTAAAATTAAAAAATAGTTTTAAAAAAGCTAAACACATTGAGTGGGAAACATTGAGTTTAAGGTAAAAAAAATTTCTCCACGAAGTTTGTCGAGCTTCAAAGAATTTGAGTTTAGGGGACGTCGAGTTACAAGGTACCACTGTACATCCTTGTCCCAATCTCTTTTTTTTTCTATTTTATTTATGCATTTTCTCTCAATTTAGTGTAGTCAATTTGTCTTCCACTGCTGGGGGATCCCTGATTGCAGTCGAAGTGGGTATATTGCTGCTCAAGCCTCCTCAGACCCACGCGCAGCCCTTAGCTGAATCCTTTTTGCGTTCTGCACAGGTGCCTCTCTATCTGCTAATCAGGGTCCTTACACAGTGTTTGAAGACCCCACCCACATAGTCCGGTCATCCCGCCCTAGCAGAAACGTGTCTGCTGCAGGCACTGCCAATTATGCCTGTTAGGTGGTGACTGTGGCAACGCCGAGTTTCGAATCAAGAAGTTCAGAATCTCTGCGCTGGTGTTCTAGCGGAATATCCCGCTGCGCCACCTGGGTGCCTTCAATCTCTTTTTTTAAATGAATGTTTATTAAGTTTTGAATGCAACACTTGAATGCAATTTTTTTCAGTCCAGTATCCACCCTTGGGCCTTGTTTGGTGGTGTCTGTGATTCTCACCACCCCTGTTACACTAATCATTTAATGTAATACAGGTGACAGTGTATTTGCGAATCACTGCTTTCCATTTTAAATAGCATTTTACATACTTTGTTAATCTAACCTGTCCTAAAATGTTAAAACCTGACTGGGTATAAGTGACAGGTTGATGAAACATGCCTGCATCTGTTTCCAGTACATGAAATGAGACCTGGTGCTATTAAAAATAGGTCATTTTAATAAGTGTAACAGTCTTACTGTTATCTCCCCCAGCCCGTAATACAACTGCACAAGCCCACAAAAATACATGAACCCACACACACACACACACACACACACACACACACACACACATGCACAAAGATCATCACTCATCTGCTAAGATATAAGATGCTATTCCAAGATTCAATTCCCAGGTGCAGACCGAGGCAAAGATGAAAGCAATGATAAAAAAAAATGTAGGAGATCAACCTCAAATTGATGGATGTGTCACACATGGTTGATCCTGATATCTCTCTGTTACATGGCTTAAAGAATACACATTAAACCTCATTCAAATGGAAAATAAAAAATAAATCAAGGCCTCATGTTGTGTCTGTCATCCTTTAGCTCTAATCTGTTGTTTCAATCACCGCAGCTGTTCTTGTCCCAGGATACTGGAGAGGTTTATAACATGATTTGTACAATATAGGGATGTCAAGAATATACACTCTAGGAAGATTAGAAGCAAATTTTACAGACTGGACACCTTCATCAATCACAATGATGGCAGTTCAGTGACAGAGCTAAGCAGCAAAGGTCATTTATTATTGAGTGTAAGGCATCATAATTTATTAGTGTAAATATCAGACGGCATCTGTGCCAGATGAAATGCTGATTACTACAGAAGCATGGCTGTACCAACTCATCAACATGTTTTATTTTTTGGTAGCACTCCTTTATGGAAACTTATACAAATTATGGCATAGCCCGGTCCTTACCAGGGTCACCAAATCCATGGCAGGCTTGATTAGTAACCAGTGTAGATAATTTGTAGCCACTGGGATTTTTCTTCTAAAAAAGCTTTATTGACTGTTTGTAAATTCCAAGCTAGTCCTTGAGAAAAGGTCGGGTAATGAGGGGAACAACGTCTAGTCACAGCAGCACAGGTTGTAAATTACAGCTCCTATACTGAGATACAGAAAGGGAAGGAAAATCTAAAAAGGCCAACAGACTCTCCAAACATGACAGTCAAGAGAGCAAAGATGTCCTAAATTGCCTCTAATATTCAGCACAATCAGATCTCAAATTTACAGCTCAAGCCAAGATGTTACAAATACCTAGAACTACTGAAGGTCTGTAAAGATAGTCACCAGGTATTTTTGAATATCTAGACTTGTGTTAGCAAAATCTTCAGATTTTGAAGTATATTTCTTTTGATTCATGCTCAATAATCCAGGTTCTCTGCGGTTTACACTCATCTGCAAGCCAGTGGCCACTCATTTAATGATGAAGATGTGCAGACCCTTGACAAGGAAGAACGCTGGTTTGAATGCGGAGTCAAATAGGCCATCTATGTGAGGAGAGAACGACCATCCCTGAACCGAGAGGGGGCCTGAGAGTACATCTCTCACCATCTTACAACGCTCTGATTGCAGCTATACCCCAATCAAAAGTGGAAGGCACACATGGCCATTGTAATTAATGGTCATTGTGATTTGCATATAGATCTAATTACGGTTCCATTGTTATGCAATGGACCGATGTCGGGTTGTTATGCAAATCAACTGCATATAAGGGTGGGGTGTTCACCACCAGCTCAGGCTGAAGAAGTCACTTGGATGAGTGACGAAACGTATCTCTACAACAAAGTTGTGCCCAGATGCACTGATTCAACTTTGTGGAAGCATGTTTCTTGTACAGCAGCCTTTAAGCCTACGCTGAGGTAAAGCTTTCTTGACTGTGGGCATGGCCACCCATGTTTCAACAGCTTCCAATGTGTGGCAGACCTGCTTTTAGTGTTTTTCGATTACATCAGATCATGTATGTATATTGACTACACTAAATTGAAAGAAAATAGAAGAAAATGCATAAATAAAATAGAAACAAAGGTTTGTCACATAAAATGACAATTGTACCGTACTTTAACAATCTATTGTCAATATGCACCGTTGCAACCACAATACACATTGTTACAACTACAAATGCAAGACTGTACTAAACATGTGTACTGTTTTTAATTTAGTACAGGTCAAACATAATTTACATATCTCTGCCTTCTGTCTAGTGGTTTATATGTAGTGCAGTGCAGCCTAGCGTTGTGTACGGAGAGACACACCCTAAGAGCACTCTTTTCTCATCTCTGTGCAGGCACCACCAATCAGCCAGCAGAGGTCATAATTGCACCAGTCATGAAAGAGAGAGACCTTATCCGACTTAGTCCCGCTCATCTGAACAACAGGCCACTCGTTGTTCATGTGGCCGCTCGAGATTCGATACGATGTATTCGAGATCCCAGCTCTGGTTCCAGTGTGTGTTTTTACCGCTGCGCCACCTGAGCGGCCCCAGTGGGTTTTTTTTTTTTTAATTGAAGTTTGTCCATTAGGAAATAGAACTGCAAAATGTATCAAATTTGACCTAAAACTGATCTAGTGTTCAATATTAGATGAGATACTAATAATGAAGACCCAATATCTGTGTCTTATTAAAATCACAGCATGTTAGTTCACCTTTACAATCCACTATTGGATGTTCTGTTCTATCCTCTGTCAGCTCTCCTCTCCGTAAGTGGAACCCTTATTAGTAGCTGCTTACCAGCACTATGCTCTGCAATGAGCACTTTGGGGGAAAAGAAAGGAAGGAGAGGTGCTACTGCTGAGCTAACAGAAAAAGCAAACCACATAGGAATGACTGTTGGAGCTCATTGAAAGAATAGGAAAGTAAGTGTGTGTGTGTGTGCGCACACACTCTCACTATGGACCTTATTGCTGTCAGATGAGCCTTGACACCGCTGCAGCTTTAGTGTGAGTGCGGTGCAAATTCTAGTGATCTGCTGCCGTCAGCATCAGTCAGTAAGAAAAGCCACAGAGTCTCTTATACCTCTGACCTGACTGCTTATTGAAGCCTTGTCCTTTCATTCAACCACACACACACATTTGCCATTTACGTCATTTTGCAATGGAGGCTTGATTGGGCATTTTTAATGAAAAATGATCCATCGCTGTGATTCAGTTAGTAATTTAGCTAAAATCAGTTCATTTATCTTTTTGACTAAGTGCCTTGTCATGTCATTAGGGTGGGTGATGTATTAAAAACTAGCTAAAAGAGTGACAGCTTCACAATTTTAAGAGCTTTTACTGTTCTGTCTCTGCCTGCTCTATAATAAATGTTTCTAGAACAGTTCTTGGTAAGATTTCAATATGTATTTTATATTGGATCTGTTTTTTAAAGGTGTTTGTTTCATATACCAACTAGCATTTCAGTTTGAAGTAGGGCTGAAACGATTCCTCAGGAAACTCGAGTAAATCGATTACTAAAAATCAGCAATTCAAATTTTTTGCAGCGAGGCATCGTTTAATCCATACAACTATATACAGCTCACGGTGTTTTGCACGGACGACTTTTGCACAATGTGTTTACGCTGTGGGCAGGTGATGTGAAGAAGCCAACGGCTGCGTCCCAAATCTCATACTTAAACAGTACTTAACAGGACTTAAACCGGGTACTTTTTGCGTACAGTTTAATAGATACTACGTATTTGGACACGCTCGCCGCTCCTGCATACTGTTCAGTGTGAACGTAGCGATTTAGGACGCAGCCGAGATTTGATAGCGCGGACTGCAAAATATAGAAAGAGAGAAAATAGCGAACAGGAGACTGGACAGAGAAAACCACAGAAAGTTTGAGATCATTTTAAGCTGGAAAAAACGAAAACTCAGAACAACATCCACACCATCAGAGCGTCTTGTTGATACGCTGACTTTTCTTCATCGCAACCACCACACGCTTTTTTGAAGACTTAGGCAAACACAGACGTCCACGCACACAAACACCAAATCTACCTCATCTAGTGATACAATCCTGACAGAACCTCCTACAAATACCACAAAACCTCCCAACTAAATATTAAAGGTTTATGGTATGTGTGAGCTGTAGCTGAAACAGCAATGTTTATGTATTATTGTTTATTATTATTTATGCCTTAGTTTTAGGTTGCCTGTATACATTTTAAGGGTAATTTGATTTATTTTTGATGTATTTGTTTTTGCATTTCAAAGTGTTCTCTTTAAACTGTCCTGTATGCAAGGAATAAAAATGTACAGTTTGTTTTAAGAGACACGTCTTATTTAATCTTATATGTATTTATTTTTGCTCTTTATTAAAGCAAAAGTATTTCTTATCTGATTACTCGATTAATCGCTGGAATAATCGATAGAATACTCGATTACAAAAATAATCGATAGTTGCAGCCCTAGTTTGCAAATCAGAGATGGGGACTCGAGTCGCACGTAAGTCGCACACACAGCGACTTCAGACTCGACTTCTATTGTCTAAATCCTGTTTTCACTTCGTAATTATTGGTGATTGTGTGTAGATGTTTGAGGCAAAAAAAAGAAAGAGTGTGCAGACTTTCCGGCTTGACTGTATATAATTATGACAATAGACTCAGGGAATCCGGAGAAATCTCAGTCAATGTACTGTATGTCAAGGCCGGAAACCACGTTGAGCCCTCAGACGATACTGCATAAGAAATCGTCACGCTACTATGACCAACTCAAATCAACTTTATTTATATAGCGCTTTTTACAAAGGACATTGTCTCAAATCAGCTTTACAGACTCCAGGACCACAAGCCCTGATGAGCAACCCAAGGGCATCAGTGACAAGGAAAAACTCCCTAAATATTGCAAGGAAGAAACATAGAGAGTACCCACACCCAGGACCAATCCACCTTGGGTGGCCTAGAGTTCACCATCTATCAGGTCAGTCTGTAGTAAAATAAAGTCTGTTTGTGGGTTCTGGACAGTCACCTCGAATTGCCATGCCAAAAATGCCACGTCAACAGGACTCAAGGGCATTGTTGGCATGGCAGCCTAATGAATATAGTCATATGAGCTTGGGAGTCCTTCGAAAAATTGCTGTCACGTAAAAACTGTTGTCACAGTTTTCCACTGCATAAACAAACACACCGTGAAACTCTATTACACAAAGAGAAAGCCATACAATCAATTCTATACAGAAACGGCAAATTCTCTGGGCCTGAGCTGAACGAAAGGTGCGAAAGTCAATATCTGTCATGGTATGGGGGTGCATCAGTGCCCATGGCATGAGTGACTTGCATATGCATGAAGGTACCATTGACACAGAGGTATATTGTGATTTTAGAGAGACACATGCTGCCTTCAAGGGAATGTATTTTTTCCTGGAAAGTCTGTGATTATTTTCGCAAGATGATGGCAGTGCACACACTACAACAGATTGGCTTTGTGTGCTTGACTGGCCCTCATAAATTTAAGATTTTCAATTCAGATTCAATTTGGTGCATCATGAAGAGGAGAAACTGACAACAGTGACCATGGACTGTTGATTAGATGAAGTTCAAGCAAGAATAGGTAAAAATTTCAAAAACTGTAATGATTTGTATCCTCAATTCCCAAAACATTAACTCATTAATAAAAGAGGTGTGTAACACAGTGCTAAAATGTCTTTGTCCCATTTTTAATGTGTTGAAGGCATCAATTTAAAATATGTTTATATTTACAAAATTAACAGTCTAACAAGCCACAGATTTCTCTTTTAATTGCATTTTACAGAATGTCCCAAATGTCCCAGATATTGGAGTTTTAATGGTAAAAATACACCAATCAGCCATAACATTAAAACCACCTCCTTGTTTCTACACTCACTGTCCATTTTATCAGCTCCACTTACCATGTAGAAGCACTTTGTAGTTCTACAATTACTGACTGTAGTCCATCTGTTTCTCTGCATGCTTTTTTAGCCCCCTTTCATGCTGTGTTATAATGATCAGGACTCTCCCAGGACCACCACAGAGCAGGTATTATTTAGGTGGTGGATCATTCTCAGCACTGCAGTGACACTGACATGGTGGTGGTGTGTTAGTGTGTGTTGTGCTGGTATGAGTGGATAAGACACAGCAATGCTGATGGAGTTTTTAAACACCTCACTGTCACTGCTGGACTGAGAATAGTCCACCAACCAAAAATATCCAGCCAACAGCACCCTGTGGGCAGCGTCCTGTGACCACTGATATAGGTCTAGAAGATGACCAACTCAAACAGATGAGCGATCATCTCTTGACTACATCTACAAGGTGAACCAACTAGGTAGGAGTGTATAATAGAGTGGACAGTGAGTGGACACAGTATTTAAAAACTCCAGCAGCGCTGCTGTGTCTGATCCACTCATACCAGCACAACACACACTAACTCAGTGCTGAGAATGATCCACCACCTAAATAATACCTGCTCTGTGGTGGTCCTGTGGGGGTCCTGACCATTGAAGAACAGGGTGAAAGCAGGTTAAAAAGGTATGTAGAGAAATAGATGGACTACAGTCAGTTGTTGTAGAACTACAAAGAGCTTCTATATGGTAAGTGGAGCAATAAGGAGGTGGTTTTTATTTTATGGCTGATCAGTGTACATACTACCTTTTTATTTGTCCTTTATTTGCTAAACTAAAGACCAGATGTTTGTATTCCTTTGGGATTGTTTTAGGTGAAATTAAGCTATATTTTGCACAAATTACCTTGTACTTCTGTGCTTAAAACAGCACAGAAGCCTAAAGATGTAGTCTGCATTCCATGTATAAAACATATTGCACCTCTAATGCGTAAATAAATGCAGATGACGGTGAATCGAGCAAAAAGAAGAAAGAAAGCCGAAAACAGTGGAGATTTTTAAGTGTTCCTAATTATACTGTACATTTCATTCAGTTGACTAAGGTTTGTAAGGTGTAACTAAAGCGTGCAGTTTAGTTAATGAAAGCTCCTGCTACTGTTAACTTTTGTTTAATCCAGGGTTCAAATGCCCAGAAGTGCTATTGGCCAGTCGGGCATCTAAATACAGATATGATTGGCTATGTCTGAGTGAGAGAATGACTACCTTGTAATGGGTTTGGCATCCTGTCCGGAGTGTGTTATTGTATTATGCCAAGTGATTATAGGGAAACTGGATGCATGCAACTCTGACCAGGATAAAAGTGGTGATTAAACATGAAAATGATGATGATTATGAAACCATTTAGTGAAACGAATGGTTTTAATCTTTCTTTGTGGCATTTTGTAGAGCTTATTTAACTCATATCTGGCAACCCTGTTCATAACAGATTACAATATAAAAATGCAAATGTAGCTCTAAAATCAAATACACATCTAAACTCACAAATGAAAGTTGCTCATGCCATGGGCACTGAAGCGCCCCTATACTATAACAGATGTTGGCTTTTGCACCTTTTGACTATTGTCTGGATGATCTTCGTAATATCTGGCATGGAGAACTTTATGTTCTATTATGTCCCAAAAACAAACTGAAATGTGGACTCATCTGACCACAGCACACTTTTGCACTCATCTTCTTTTGTTCCATCTGAGATGAGCTAGTTTCATTTATCATTTGTTGATGCAGCAGTAGACTGTGTTAAGTGACCACAGTTTTTTGGAGTGCCTATATTTGTCACAGTATCATGATGGTTAACGATGTATTGCCACCTTAGTGCTTAAAGGTCATTCACATTCAACAGTGGTTATCAGCCTTGTTCTACACAGACTGAGATTACTCTGGATACTTTAAAAGTTTCTTACATTTACTTTGACTTTTATTTGATTGCAGACAGGATGAACCTGAGATATTTCATGTTTTATCTGCTCAACTTCGTTTCATTTGTTAATAAACATCCATTCCTGCATTTCAGGCCTACAACACATTCCAAAAAAAGTTGTGACAGTAAAGCATTTACCACTTTGTAATGTTGTCATTCCTTTTCACCACACTTAAGACATTTTGGCACAGAGGATACCAAGTGATTTAGTGTTTCTGCTTTTATTTTGTCCTGTTCTTCCTGCAAACACGTCTTAAGATGTGCAACAGTACGGGGTCGTCGTTGTCACACTTTTCGTTACAAAATTCTCCACACATTCTCTATTGGGGACAGGTCAGGACTACAGGCAGGCCAGTCCAGTACCTGTACCCTCTTCTTCCACAGCCATGCCTTTGTAATGTGTGCAGCATGTGGTTTTGCATTGTCTTGTTGAAAAATGCATGGACATCCCTGAAAAAAAAATGACGTCTTGAAGGCAGCATATGTTGCTCAAAGATCTTAATGTACTTTTCTACATTAATGCTGCCATCACAGAACTGTAAATGACCTTTGCCAAGGGCACTGATACAGCCCCATACCATGACAGACCCTGGCTTTTAGACATGTTGCTGATAACAGTCTGGATGGTCCTTTTCATATTTTGTTCGGAGCACACGGCGTCCATTTTTACCAAAAAAGACCTGGAATGCTGATTCATCTGACCACAATACATGTTTCCACTGTGTGATGGTCCATCCTAGATGCCCTGAGCCCTGAGTGACGGTTCTTGATGCAGTGCGGTCTGAGGGATCAAAGATCACGGGCGTTCAGCTTAAGCTTGCGCCCTTGGCCTTTACGCACTGAAATTCCTCCCAATTCCTTGAATGGTTTAATGATATTATGCACTGTAGAGGGAGAAATATGCGAATCCCTTCCAATCTTTCTTTCAGCTACATTGTTTTTAAACATTTCAATCATTTCCTCACATATTTGTTGACAAACTGGAGATCCTCTGATCATCTTTGCTCATCAAAGATTCAGCCTTTCCTGGATGCTGCTTTTGTACTAAACCATGATTACAATCACCTGTTGACATCACCTGTTAGAAATCATATCATTATTTAGTTTTTTCACCTAATTACTAGCTCTAAATTTGCCCATCCTAACTTTTTTGGAACGTGTTGCAGACCTGAAATGCAGGAATGGATGTTTATTAATAAATGAAATGAAGTTGATCAGACAAAACATGAAATATCTTGGGTTCAAACTGTCTGCAATCAAATAAAAGTCAAAGTAAATGTAAGGAACACTGTATTTTTATTTTATTTGCATTTTCCATTCTGTCCCAACTTTTTCTGATTTGGGATTGTATATGGTACGGTAGTTGGTGAAAGACTTAAATTATTTGCTAACTTTGGTACTAATTTACCTACCTATTGTGAAATGTTTTTAAAAAAATGTAATCTAATGTAATTGTACAAATTTTACTTCGACTTTGCTTTGTCCCAACTTGTTTTGAGTGTGTTGCAGACATTACATTCAAAATGTGTTTATATTTGCAAAATAACAGTCTAGTTGGTCAGCCAAAACATTTAAAGTCACTTGATTATATATTTTTTATTTAGTTAAATAGAAGTAAAAAAAAAAATCTTTTTTACTTTGTCCTAACTTTTCTGAAAATAGTGTTTGTATAACACCATTAAATGCTAAATCTTTGACTTTTCTCATTCCCAATAGTTACAAAAGGAAAGAAAAAAACAAGAGAAAAAGGAAGAGATGTAGATAAAAGGGTGGCATTGGGGGTTTAGGACTACCCGAGAAGTAAAAGGCACAGTGCAGCTTTCAGAATGCCTCTAATTGGCTGCAGTTTTCATTTATCCTTCAGGCTCTTCTAAAAAAAGGCTAACCATGACCAGAAGTCTGAACTCTATACCACTAGCACTAAAAAAACAATCTATACTGACATTTAATGGGCAGTTTGAAGCAAGTTAAAAAGGGAGGTATAAAAATTTAAGACCCATACTCGTTTCTTTCATACACTTTCACATCACCCTGTGAACCGAGGTCCATTTGTCCCAAACCTAGTAATGTATCTTTTGTGAGGAGAAAGCTGCCACGGGCAAAGATATACTCAAAGCAGAGATGCAATGACATAGCTGCTGCTAAAATTAATATCTTGCATAACACACTCTCTTTTTTCTTCTTGGCATAGCAGTGATGCATAGCTTCTGACATTCACATCATTAAGAAATCCTTTCAACGAACTCCCTCTTGGTAGAGTAAAGCTCAACCAAAAATACATTTAGTTTTTTTCTGTCATGTAGGGTATTAATATTATGGGGGGTTTTTTAATTCAGAAAATCTGCATATGACAAGGCCAGAAACTACTTCTGAACTTGCATGATCTTTCTCCCCTTAAACAGCAGTGCATGGTCAACTGTATGCTACAAGGATAAATATAGCTATATTGGTTCTGGTATATTTTAGAAACCTGTTGTCAATCAACACAATCTACAGCTACGTCATGAAATGCAACCTATAACTCTATTACTCCAAAAGAAAGCCATACATCACTTCTATGCAGAAACACACTTTGGTTCATTGGGCTTGAGCTTGCATCAACTGGACCGCAAGACAGTGGAAACATGAGGTGTAGTCGAAGGAGTCCACTGACATTGAGTTCTTTGTGACAAGAACAAAGGAGCATCCAGACTGTTATCAGCAAAAGGTGCATAAGCCAACATGTGTCACAGTGCCCATGGAATGTGTGACCAAGGTACACCAACTAGGCATAACATTATGACCACTGACAGGTGAAGTGAATAACACTGATTATCTCTTCATCACGGCACCTGTTAGTGGGTAGTATATATTAGGCAGCAAGTGAACATTTTATTTTCAAAGTTGATGTGTTAGAAGCAGGAAAAATGGGCAAGCATAAGGATTTGAGCGAGTTTGACAAGGGCCAAATTGTGATGGCTAGACGACTAAGTCAAAGCATCTCCAAAATTACAGCTCTGCAGTGGTCAGTATCTATCAAAAGTGGTCCAAGGAAGGAACCGGCGTCGGTGTCATGGGCGGCCAAGGCACACTGATGCACGTGAGGAGTGAAGGCTGACCCGTGTGGTCCGATCCAACACACAAGCTACTGTAGCTCAGATTGCTGAAGAAGTTAATGCTGGTTCTGATAGAAAGGTGTCAGAATGCACAGTGCATTGCAGTTTGTTGCGTATGGGGCTGCATAACCACAGACCAGTCAGGGTGCCCATGCTAACCCCTGTACACTGATGTTAGCGCCAACAATTGGCATGCGAGCATCGGAACTGGACCACGGACACTTTTGACTTTTACAATACAATATTCTATACCCTTTCTTTTTTATTTCTTTTTTTATTCTCTATAGTTTTAGATAGATAACCACAGTAATAGTGGTTATTACTGAAACTGGCAGAACATCTGCTTTTTACAGTTTTGTAAGAAGCAAACTGCATCTCATTAGGTCACAATATGAAGAAGCAGCATTGCTGAAAAGTGGTCTAATAGGATTAAATGTAATTTAGCATTGTGATAATAGACACACTTCATCACTTGTCTGGCCCTTGTTTGTTTATTTATGGTTATATGCACTAAATTCATGTAGGCCAGCTGTAGCCTAGTGGTTAAGGTACTGGACCGGTGATCAGAGAGTCGCTGGTTCAAGCCCCACCACTGCCAGGTTGCTGCTGTTGGGCCCTTGAGCAAGGCCCTTAACCCTCAATTGCTCAAAACTGTATAATGTAACTGTAATGTAAGTCGCTTTGGATAAAGGCGTCTGCTAAATGCTGAAAATGTAAATGTAAAATGTAAAATTCGTAAGCAGAGCAGAGCCACTGGCCATTTATTCTTGGTTATGGGATTTTGATGGTATTGTTGGACCCTTGATGCTGTTTGTACATTAGCAGATAGACCATGTGAATAAACTGCACACACAACTGTGTAATTTCTTTTGTATTGATCCATGTGGATTAATATCCGGACATAACATTTGGGTTTTTGGGACAGGACACAAGCGCACAGTGTGAGTGATCTCAAGCATTAAGCCTGACAAAGATTCATTTATCATAATTAAGCTTGCATAATTAATTAATAATAGTGTCAAAATTAAATTTACATAGACTACATTTTGAATTTAAAGACAGCATTAGTACACCATTAATGATGGGAGAATATTCTTCTCATGTATTTAGGTTATGTAATTTAGAATGCCCTACATTGGTGTAAAGAGAAGTGAGAAGTCTAATTTTAATCATAAATGCAACTACAGGCATTCCTGTCTTTTTTTGTCTTAATCAAACTGTCATACACTGATCAGCTATAACATTAAAACCACCTCCTGGTTTCTACACACATTGTCCATTTTATCAGCTTCACTTACCATATAGAAGCACTTTGTAGTTCTACAATTACTGACTGTAGTCCATCTGTTTCTCTGCATGCTTTGTTAGCCCCCTTTCATGCTGTTCGTCAATGGTCATGACTCTTTGAGGACCACTACAGAGCAGGTATTATTTGGGTGGTGGATCATTCTCAGCACTGCAGTGACACTGACATGGTGGTGGTGTGTTAGTGTGTGTTGTGCTGGTGTGAGTGGATAGAACAAAGCAATGCTGATGGAGTTTTTAAACAACTCACTGTCACTGCTGGACTGAGAATAGTCCACCAACCAAAAATATCCAGCCAACAGCGCCACGTGGGCAGCGTCCTGTGACCACTGTTGAAGGTCTAGAAGATGACCAACTTAAACAGCAGCAATAGATGAGCAATCATATCTGACTTTACATCTACAAGGTGAAACAACAAGGTAGAAGTGTCTAATAGAGTGGACAGTGAGTGGACACGGTATTTAAAAACTCCAGGAGCGCTGCTGTGTCTTATTCACTCATACCAGCACAACACACACTAACACACCACCACCATGCCATTGTCACTGCAGTGCTGAGAATGATCCACCATCCAAATAATACCTGCACTGTGGTGGTCCTGTGGGGGTCCTGACCATTGAAGAACAGGGTAAAAGCAAGCTAAAAAGTATGTAGAGAAACAGATGGACTACAGTAAGTAATTGTAGAACTACAAAGTGCTTCTATATGGTAAGTGGAGCTGATAAAATGGACAGTGAGTGTAGAAACAAGGAGAGGTCATAATGTTATGGCTGATCAGTGTATATCTTGTGCATTCGAGAGCTTACATATACAAATGATGCCCTCTTCAAGGGCAGATGATGACCCCTCCAAGATGCTGGTGATATGCCCTGTGCCAATTGCCTGCAGTCGTATGATGAGAAAACTCACCTATTGCAGGAAGGTTGGTGAGTCAGTAAGTAAGTGAGCAAATGAATAGATGTGTACCCTGTTCTTAGTGTTTCTGGTTATGCTACTGATCAATAAAGTGGATACTGAAAGTTAACAGACAAAAAATAAGTCAGCTTTTGAAGCGACAGTGTTTAAGTTTAGCTTAGACAGTGTTTAACTAAAGATATTGGGTGTAAATTATTTATTCCCAATTAGTCTAACAGGATAATTTTAAACTCACTCACTCTCGTAACTGCTTATCCAATTAGGGTCGCACGGGGGGGGGGGGGGGGGGGGGGGGAGTCCACAGTTTTTGGACTGTGGGAGGAAACTGGAGCTTTCGGAGGAAACCCACCCAGACACGGGGAGAACATGCATACTTCGCACAGAAAGGACCCGGATCGCCCCGCCTGGGGATCAAACCCAGGACCTTCTTGCTGTGAGGCAACAGTGCTACCCACTGAGCCACCCTAAATTTAAAGTAGTGAGAGTAAAGAGTAAAGAGAATTAATTTTCTTTTAAAACTTTTGAACTAGTATGAGGGATCTTCAAAAAGTTTCCACACTTTTGTATTTTGGTTGGAAACGGTGAAGGTGGGAGGAGTGGTAATTGGTCATGTCTGAGAGACAGAGAGATGCTTATAGTCTGGAATTAGCTCCATCTGCTTTCCATCTTTTTGGATGCTCAAAGTAGCTTTGAGAGGAAGAAGATTTTCATGTGATGATGATGTGAAAGCAGCGGTGCATCAGTAGCTATGCTCTCAACCAAAAACATTTTTTGCTGATGGCATTAAAAAGTTGGTATGACGCTGGGAAAAATGCTTCATAAGGTGACTGTAGAAAAGTGATGTCATTTGTTTTAAAGTTTAAAAAAAGTGCAGAAACATTTTGAAGAACCCTCGTACTTGCTCATTCAATACTTTTGACATCTCTGCTGGACAGCCAATTGCAAGGCTCACACTTTCACGACTTACACTTGCACACTTTTATTTACCCTCTCCTATTCATAGGGGTGATTTATGGTGACCAATCTATTGTCATGTGTTCGCATGTGTTGTGGAAGGAAACTGGAATGCATGAAGGAACCCTATGCACTGTAGGCTTAAAAATGCACAATTAAAAATCTGACATGTTTATTTGCTGTTTTAAGAAGCCACAGAGACAGAGACTAAAAATAGTTGGGTCTAAAAAATTCTCTTTGTAATGTGTATATCTTCTAACACATTTTCCTTAGGAAAAGACTCTTATGCAAAGACATCAAAAGTTGTGGATAACTGCAGTACAACTCACACCTCTGCAATGAGCTTGAGGGTGCAGTGGGAGAGACCGCAGAGCAATTTTGGCCTGGTTGGTGTCAGATCCAATATGCCCATACAACTGAGACAAATGTTGCATTATGTAAGAAAAATCCAATTTAGTTTTTTTATATCCTGCAAACAGTGTGCTGATAATTCATTTGCACATGAGAGAAACAAGTAAAATTTAACTCCTCTTTTGAATGTTGTCTATTGAAAGTATAGAACCTTGCAATGTGGGATATATAGTTAGACAAAAAGGCACTTGAATTTAAATCGTAACAAATGGTGACACATGATGTTTTATGCTTCTAATGTAACATGGCTAAATGTTACAAAAAATCTATACTACAGGGTTTCTTTCATCTAGTCATGTACTTCATTTAACTCACTCAACAGTAATGAGTAAAATTACATAGGCCTAAATTTGTATGAAGACCAGCTTTTTAACAGAACAATAAGAAAGAAATACCACACCCAAAAAAAACCTGAAAAGGAATCTCAAATTTGCTGTAATTTTTTGTTATTTGTATTTTAACTGAGCTTGGTTGTATTCCACTAAGTTCTCATCAAATGATCTAAAGTACAACTAACGCAGTTGAATTCATCTGAAATAACCCGCTGCTGTGGACCAGAAGGGGGTGGAGCTTTACCCAGAAGGACTTGCGGCTGTAGTATTAAGATCTACCGTGACCGTGTTGATCAGCGCTGGGAATGGGCTGGCTACGCGAGAAATGCATCATCAGCTGTATGAATGAGGTATGGATGTCTATGTGTGTGAATGGGTGTTTGTTCACATATTCACTAAAAGAGCAATATCCTACCCCATCCTCGATGCCGACGCTACACTATTATTATTGCAATTTAAAACAGTTATTGTACTGAGTATGGGTATTTTGAGTGTTACACTTTTTACATTTGAAGAACATAAAAAAATACCTACTGAATTAAATACCAGCTCAACTAAATGTAATAAATCAATAAGAAAATAAAGATAAGTCCCAGTGTAACAAATGTAAGTCCCTACTGAGTGCACTCAGGTACCACCTCTACCACCTTTTGTTGATAAAGTGTCCACAGAGATGTGCTGTCCCAATAATTGAAGCAGGTCATGGTCCAGCAGGAGTAAGTCCACGACTGAAAAGAAAAACATTCTGCACAGATGCAAATTCAATTACATGAGTATTAAATTATTTAGTGCAGTTCTGAACATCATTTAGTGGAACATAGGCTCCACTTAAGTTACTTTAAAGCTCTACAGCATAATTTTATTTATTTATAAGGATTTTAATGTCATTGTATAGACAATTTCATTACATTCATGACAGAAACAGTAGTTACTTCTAGCTAAACTAGATTCATCAGTTCACAAGTATAATGTCAAACACAGTCATAAAAGATTTTGGATCTCATTCACCTCACTTGCACGTCTTTGGACTGTGGGAGAGAAAACGGAAGTCCTAGAGGAAACCTACGCAGACACGGGGAGAACATGCAAACTCCACACAGAAAGGACCCAGACCGACAGCATGTTTTTATTTTACTTGTATTACAAACATACCATACTTACGATGCTTCCGTAATGCAAAAACGTGTCTGTATGCAAAAATCCACCATAGCATGATGTAAAAACATTAAAAAATGAAAAGTGTGGTTTTATTTCTTGCATATTTAGGAGGCTAGCAAATAAATTAAAAAATAGGCTAATACTAGCTAAGCTGTCTCTGCACACACATACATACCTCATGGCCTCCATAGCTAGAAAAATAACCCTTTTTTTTGGCTGGTTAATCCCAGCACAACAACAAGCTTTAACTGCTAACAAATTACATACTGTTAACAGCCTTCATTTACAAGTTGCTGGTGTGTTTTAATTATGTCCTTAATGGTTTTAAGAAACATTAGCTTGCATTACAATTCTGTGAGGAGAAAACTCACCTGGATTGACTCGTTCGTATTTTGATGAAAAATTGAGAAAATTGTGTTCTACTTGCTCAGCAATCACCAAAAGTAAAGGTAAAATACTCTAAATGTGTTATTTAGAAGAATTTCCAACACTCAACAAACTTTTATACTTCTAAAATGTCTAAATAATAGGTTTGGAATCTTTAAAAGGAGAAAAGCTTTTGAATGAAAACGCTGGCTCTTTTTAAACGGCAACACACTCAGTTAAAGTCTTGTATACACTTGTTACTATTGAATTTTTAAAATTACTACATTGATATTTTCACTTATATTTATGTTTCCTTTATTATTATATTAGCCACTTTGAAAAAATATGGGCTACACTAACATACACTGATCAGCCATAACATTAAAACCACCTCCTTGTTTCCACACTCACTGTCCATTTTATCAGCTCCACTTACCATATAGAAGCACTTTGTAGTTCTACAATTACTGACCATAGTCCATCTGTTTCTCTGCCTGTTTCTCTGCCTGTTCTTCAATGGTCAGGAGCCCCACAAGACCACTACAGAGCAGGTATTATTTGGGTGGTGGATCATTCTCAGCACTGCAGTGACACTGACATGGTGGTGGTGTGTTAGTGTGTGTTGTGCTGGTATGAGTGGATCAGACACAGCAGCACTGCTAAAGTTTTTAAATACTGTGTCCACTCACTGTCCACTCTATTAGACACTCCTACCCAGTTGGTCCACATTGTAGATGTAAAGTCAGAGACGATCGCTCATCTATCGCTACTGTTTGAGTTGGTCATCTTCTAGACCTTCATCAGTGGAGCTGATAAAATGGACAGTGAGTGTAGAAACAAGGAGGTGGTTTTAATGTTATGGCTGATCGGTTTCCTGCAGTAATTTGTTAAAACCAGTGATTAAACCTACTTACATTCACATTTTCGGCATTTAGCACTCTTATCCAGAGCAACTTACAGAAGTGCTTCTACAGTAAACATTTTTTTACTTAATTTAAGTTTAGTTTGTTTGTTTGTTTATTAGGATTTTAACATCATGTTTTACACTTTGGTTACATTCATGACAGGAACGGTAGTTACTCATTACACAAGGTTCATCAGTTCACACAAGGTTATATCGAACACAGTCATGGACAACTTAGTGTCTCCAATTTACCTCACTTGCATGTCTTTGGAAACCGGAGCACCCGGAGTAAACCCATGCAGACACGGGGAGAACATGCAAACTCCGCACAGAAAGGACCCGGACCGCCCCACCTGGGGATCGAACCCAGGACCTTCTTGCTGTGAGTCGACAGTGCTACCCACTTAGCCACTGTGCCGCCCACTCTAGTTTAAGTAGACAACAGTCCAAGAACACAAATCTGCTGAAACCCTGTTAGAACAATTTTTTAGGAAATAAGAAATGAATGTTGGTTCTCAGCTTAAGTGCTTAAGAGGTGGGTTTTTAATCGTCTTTTGAAAGTTCAGACGGAGAAAGGAAGTTCGTTCCACCACTTGGGTGCTCCACATAAAGTGGTATTTAAATACATTCTTACTGACTTGCAATCATTTTAGTACTTAAGCTAAGATAGTTAAATCTCAGGGACAGCAAGAAAAGCCAGGCATTACTTTTAGAAATCATGGGATTTATTTTTCCACACTTAATCAACAGACCTGACAGTACCATACTAAACTTACACAGCAAACCAGTTTAAAAAGATTGGCACAATGTCTGGTACCCATGGATCCTTTTGGTGTCTAACCAGGTAAACCTACTGTTTCAGTCTGCAAACTGAAGTGACGACTTCTCTGTATACCTCCGTAATCTCCTGCCAGCTCACGTCTTCAGTCTCTGTGGTTTAGTTTCTCTGGTTACTTTTTAAAACACATGAACAACACAAACGTGAAGGAGCCATGATACAGTCCTAATATTTTTACCACTAGTGCAAAGCCCCTAATGCCAAGTTCACACTATATGACTTTCCAAGTCATCAGGTCGCTGTACAGTTCACACTACACAACTGGATCTCTTGTAATCAGGAGTCTTTTAAGTTGGTGTGGCTTTCACACTACACGACTGATCGGCGATAGGGGGTTTCACACTACACCATCTATCACCAACTGGAATCAGAGGCGAGCTTCTCTGGTCTCAGAAACTACGTTTTGTCACGAAAACAAATGCAAGAAGTGACGATTTAAGGTTTAACGATACCACGTCCAATAAGCTGGCAAATCTAGTGCCGAGTCGGCAAGCGAAAATTAGGGCAAAAATCGTGTAGTGTGAACTAGGCATTAGTGACACCCCAGTGACACTGGTTAGTGCTACTTACACAGTTTGATAATCCTTTTTATTATTATAATTTTTATGCATTTTAGTGCATCCAATTTGTCTTCTGCTGCTGACAGACTAACCAGATTTGCATCCGAGGAGAGCACGCCGCTGCCCACGCCTTCTTTACACGTGTACAGCCCTCCTCTTCTCGTCCGCGCTTCCTGCACGGGCGTCTCTTTTGCCAATCAGGGTCCTTACACAGCGTATGAAGACCCACCCACCCACATATAGTCCAGTCCCCACCCTGAAGATATGGTGGCCAATTAGTATCCGCTGCAGGCACTGCCAATTATGCCCGCCAGATGGCGCCCAGCCGTCCGGTGGCAACACGGAGCCCTGAACCCGGGAGTTCAGAAACACGGTCGATAATCCATTTTAAACTGCAGCTGTAACCACACACCTTTAGCTGTCACTGTCTTTGACTGAATCTTGAAAAAGCTGCATAATTTTAAATCCTAATTTCATCATTCATGAAACACTCTTTTTACCCAAACAAAATTACCCACCTCCCCCAAACTTTGATTTTTTTAATCTAAAGAACATGCAGTGACAAATTCAGACTGAAGACACACTTTAAACTTGGTTCATTTAATAATTTGCTGCACATTTACAATTAGGGATTCTTCATGCCCAGAGGCAAACCAGATCAGATAATAACAGCAATAACAGTCCAGACAAAAAATGTTCACAATGACAATACTAATCTGTGTTGCTCTATGTTCTCGTGTATATGTTACTTGAATTGTAATCATATTCTGCTAAACCTTGGTAAATTACATAGTTATATTTCACAAAGTGTATCTATTAATTAAGAGGCCATATTTTCTATAGTGCATTGTAATACCTAGATAAAACCAGCATGCATGGGAGAAAAGAGGTTCATCCTTAGCAAAAATGAGATATTTGTGCTAACACAGTTCCAACAGCTGAACACTGGATCATTTTGTGCTTTATTTTTCACCTTCTTGAGACAAGATCTGTGCACTTCTGTGTGTGTGCAGATACTAGATTGATGTGTGCTCATTTAGTGCATGTCCAACCCATTCCACGGTGTTCTGTAAAGGGTTGGTTCATTTAGACACTGTGAAATTGATTTGCAGCTCAGTCTTCACGTTTGAGTAATTGTGCTTTGTAGCCGAACCGGTAGGAGTCACTCAAGGTTAACTGCATCGTTTGCTGTGCGTTAAGCATCCCGCTCAGAGATTAAATCAAGAGATTGTGCCCGAGTGAAGTGCAAACTGAAGTTTGATCTCAAGCACTGATAGGTAGATTGTGTTTCAGCAGCCATTTTCAGTGCTTCAGAGGTGATACTTCCTCAGGAGATCGGATTGCCATGTGTTCTTCCTGTCTGGAAAGCGCTCGGGGATCCGAATACGACGGAAGTCCTGAATGCATTTCTGAAGCTCCTGCTCTGGCGTTAGCTTCACCTTGCTGGGTTTCCTTTTGGATGAGGTCATGTGGTCACGAGGGCCCGTGGTGCGAGTTCGCAGCAGCTCCGTTCTCCGTCTTGTCTCTGCCTGCATTGCCTGGGCTGGTCCTTTTTTCACTGTGCGCTCCAGAGTCTGAATGTGATGCTGCTGGGAGACGGGACGAGCAATCACTGTCTCCTGAGGAGAGGAGGCTTCAGATTGGGTCTCGGAGCAAGAAGTGGAGACATCGTTAAAGGAAGTGCCACTCTCACCTTCTCGTTCGCTTTTCTGGCTTTTGCAGCAGCACTCGCAGTGCAGGGATGACCAACCGGACGGACCACCTAGAACACACAAAGAAGAGAAATGCATTGATGAGAACAAGAAGCAGTTTAAGAGAAAGGAAATCAAATTGTAAAGATGAAAAATCAATTGCAAGTCACTGAGTAAGACTCCTCTGGTGTAGCTTTGGAACACAGCAGGCATCTTCACCGTTCAGCCATAACATTAAAACCACCTCCTTGTTTCTACACTCACTGTCCATTTTATCAGCTCCATTTACCATGTAGAAGCACTTTGTAGTTCTACAATTACTGACTGTAGTCCACCTGTTTCTCTGCATGCTTTTTAACCTCCTTTCACCCTGTTCCTTAATGGTCAGGACCCCCACAGAGCAGGTATTATTTGGGTGTTGGATCATTCTCAGCTCTGCAGTGACACTGACATGGTGGTGTGTTAGTGTGTGTTGTGGTGGTATGAGTGGATCAGACACAGCAGCGCTGCTGAAGTTTTTAAATACCATGTCCACTCACTGTCCACCCTATTAGACACTGCTACCTAGTCGGTCCACCTTGTAGATGTAAAGTCAGAGACGATCGCTCATCTATTGCTGCTGTTTGAGTTGGTCATCTTCTAGACCTTCATCAGTGGTCACAGGACGCTGCCCACAGGGGGGCTGTTGGCTGGATATATTTGGTTGGTGGACTATTCTCAGTCCAGCAGTGACAGTGAGGTGTTTAAACACTTATCCACTCATACCAGCACAACACACACTAACACACCACCACCATGTCAGTGTCACTGCCGTGCTGAGAATGATCCACCACCTAAATAATACCTGCTCTGTAGTGGTCCTGTGGGGGTCCTGACCAAGAACTGCATGAAAGGGGGCTGACAAAGCATGCAGAGGAACAGATGGACTACAGTCAGTAATTGTAGAACTACAAAGTTGAGCTGATAAAATGGACAGTGAGTGTAGAAACAAGGAGGTGGTGGATGCCTGCGCTGACATGGGTAATAAAAAGGAATTAGAGAAGAAAAAGTATCTACATAACATCTGGATATTAACAAAGGATGAACCAGTACATCTGAAGTATGGATTGCAAAAATAAATACAATAAATTACAGGTATGTGTATAAACTGCCTGCGCTCCTATTAGGATATTTACATAGGTGGAAACAGTTCAGTACAGACATGACATTCAAAATTAAGAAACGTAATTTGACTTTTGATTAACTGCACTTAAAGGTGCAGTGGTAAATGTGAGCTGAAGCCAGTGCATTAGATCCTACCGCTCATACCCAGATTTCAGCTGTGCCATTTAACAGAGGAAATGAATGTCATAAACACAAGTCATTGACATTCAGCAAAACACATCAGCATGCGAGAGGCAAAGCCAATCACTTGGACCTGAAAGGTTGCACTACACATCTGACCTTATCAATGATATTATAGTGTTGGAAATCAACATTTAAATCACAGTTTGAACTTTAATAGGATTGATTTGTTTTGCTTAAGGGAATAAAACCTTAAAATAAAAGTCACAAAAAGCTTTGATCTGCTTTTTAGATTTGATAACAAGGTAGTGGTAGCTCAGTGATTAAGATACTGGTGGTAAAACACACTAGTACACCAGACCTGACATGTCGAACTTGTCAGTTCGAAACTCAGCTCTGCCACACGATTGGCTGTTGTTCATGCAGGGTGGGAGCCGGACATGGAATTCCTCATAAATGAGGCAATTACGACCTTTGCTGGCTGATTTGATGGCGCCTGCACAGAGTCGAGGAATAATGCGTTGATCAGGGTGTGGCTCTCTGTACACAAAGCTGATCTGCATATGAACTCGCCTCATGCAGGTAAAAAGATTCAGTCGGCTACTGCACACGTGTCTTAGGGGGCGTGTGTCAGTCTCACTCTCCTCAATCAGGGCAGGGATTGGCATCAGTAGAAGAAGAATTTACACTTTATTTGTCATATATACATATAAAGTTGTACAGTACAATGAAATTCTTTCTTTGCATATCCCAGCTTGTTTAGAAGCTGGGGTCAGAGCACAGGGTCAGCCATCGTACGGCGCCCCTGGAGCAGACAGGGTTAAGGGCCTTGCTCAAGGACCCAACAGTGGCTGCATAGCAGAGCCTGGATTTGAACTGCCAATCTTCTTTTCCGGTTGATAGTCCAAAGCTCTACCCTCTAGGCTACCACTGTCCCTGTAGAAAAAAAAAAGCATAATGCAATTGAGGTAATTGGATGCGCTAAAACTCAGGAGAAAATGCATAAACAAAAATATATATATAAAAAAAGATACTGGCGTAGTAATCAGAAAGTGCTCGTTCAACCCCTATCTACCTTTTGTTAGCTGACCGACATACAACTATTAGAGCAGGCTGGGTTAAATAAAAAGGATATGGGACAAGATATAAGACACATATCTTTATTCTTATAGTTACCTGATTTTTCTTGTATTTAGTAACAAATAGCCAAAATTCTAGTATCTCTATTATATGACTGGCAACCAGTTTACCTTTGCTAAAGTACAAACCACATTAGAAGGACTAAATTATTAAATATCTTCTTCTTCTTTTGGAGTTGCCACAGTGAATCATTTATCTCCAGCTTGCCCTCTTCTAAGCATCCCTTACTGCATCCTCAAACCTCCTGTTTGGTCTTCCTCCCCTCCTCCTGCCTGGCCCCATCCTGAGCACCCTTCTCCTAATAGAATCTCAATCTCTCCTTCCTAATTTTGTCTCCAAAACATCCTACCTGCGCTGTCCATCTAATAAAAACGTTCCTAATCTTGTCCATCCTCATCACTCTTAGCCAGAATCACAGCGTCTTCATCTCTGTCACCCCCAGCTTTCTTTGCTGTCTTTATTCAGTGCCACTGCCTCCAAGCCATACAACAGAGCAAGCCTCAGTGCTGTCTTGTAAGCTTTCCCTTTCACTTTGGCAGATCTTCTACACCCTGCCTGCACAATTTTCTTCACCTCACTACCACACACTACATTACATTCTGTACTCCACCATAGTATTCAAACCCATCCACTTTCATCACCTCAACTCATTGCAGCTGTGTCTTTCCACCACCCTCCCCTACATTCATGCACTCAGTTTTACTCCTGCCAGCTTTTATTCCCTTTCCCTCCAATGAATACCTCCATCTCTCCTCAACCTAATCTCTACTCTTGCTGCAATCATGACGTCATTCACCAACATCATAGACCATGGAGACTCCTGCCTACCCTTGTCCATCAGCTTGTCCCAGGGCTGACCCACTTCCACTTTAAACTGATCTGTCATTCCTACTGCACATCTCTTGCCTGTCCTACTGTTCACCACTGTCACTTTATCATAAGTTTTTTATAAATCTACAAACACACAATGCAGCTCCTTTTGGCCTTTCTTATACTTCTCCATCAATGTTCTCAAAGCAAACATCGCATCTGTGGTGCACTTTGCTGGCATAAAACCATATTGCTGTTTACAAATCCTTACCTTTTTTATCCTAGCTCTTAACACTCTTTCCCAGATCTTCATACTATGACTGCATAGTGCCCACGTACAACATTCCTACTCCTACCTTCACACTCCTACCTTTCCTCTTCTGTCTCTGCTGTAGGACATTCTTTTACTCTCTTGCCCTCACTATTTTCCATGGCCCAACAGTAGCATAGTTTCCACCAATACCTGCTGACCAAAGTACTAGAGGCAAATGTTGTCAATTAAGGCCTCGCTGATCATGTATGTAAATATGATTTTTTTTATCAGAATATTTAATTTGGCACAGTTTAATGATGGATACTCTTCCTGATGCAACCCTCCCTATTTACCTGGGCTTGAGACCGGCATTAAGAGTGAAGTGGTATGTGCACCCCTGTAATGTATTACAATTACATCGATCAGCCATAACATTAAAACCACCTTCTTGTTTATATACACATTGTCCATTTTATCAGCTTCACTGACCATATAGGACCACTTTGTAGTTCTGCAATTACTAACTGTAGTCCATCTGTTTTTTTGCTTGCTTTGTTAGCTTCCTTTCATGCTGTTCTTTAATGGTCAGGACCACCACAGAGATTTGGGTGGTGGATCATTCTCGGCACTGCAGTGACAATTACATGGTGGTGGTGTGTTAGTGTGTGTTGTGCTGGTATGAGTGGATAAGACACATCAATGCTGATGGAGTTTTTAAACACCTCACTGTTACTGCTGGACTGACTGTTGGCTGCTGAGAATAGTCCACCAACCAAAAATATCCAGCCAACAGCACCCCCTGGGCAGCGACCTATGACTATTGATGAAGGTCTCAAACAGCAGTAATAGATGAGCGATCGTCTCTGACTTTACATCTACAAGGTGGACCAACTAGGTAGGAGTGTCTAATAGAGTGGACAGTGAGTGGACACAGAATTAAAAACTCCAACAGCATTGCTGTGTCTGATCCACTCATACCAGCACAACACACATTTACATACCACCACCATGTCATTGTCACTGCAGTGCTGAGAATGATCCAACACCTAAATAATACCTGCTCTGTGGTGTTCTTGTGGTGGCTCTGACCATTGAAGAACAGGGTGAAAGCAGGCTAAAAAAGTATGTAGAGAAACAGATGGACAGTAAGTGAAGCTGATAAAATGGACAGTGAGTGTAGAAACAAGGAGGTGGTTTTAATGTTATGGCTGATCAGTATATGTGTGAAAGTACATACATGTATGAAAAACATCTGCAATGGTTAAAGCACTGCACCACGTTTACAGCACATTTTACAGCACATTTTAATACCATGTTGGTTTGAACTCATCAATGTACTGTAGAAACACATCATGTACCCCTCTGCTAATGCTGTTTACAATTTATTATGTATTATGATAAATTTTTCCAGGTTTGGTTTGTAAAAAGACTCAATACTTATTTATCCTACTTTCATCTGACATGGAAAATCCTCAGCATGTCCTTTTATTTTACCAGAGATTATTTTTGCAGTTTGTTTTATAAAAGGTAAAATACACTCTAACAGTGACACTTTCAGACACAAAGCACACAATCAATTAAGTAATTTTATAGATTGGGATTCAAATATCTAAAAGACACTGCTACACTGCTAATAATTAATTACCATACATAGTCATGCTAAACCAGCCCTGAACAGCAGAAAGCACAGCAAATTCAAACGAATCAGGAATCATTTAAGAGTCAATAATACACTTGCGGCATTTAGAGGACGCTTTTATTCAAAGCAACTTACAGTTAGATTAGATAGATAGATAGACAGACAGACAGATACTTTATTGATCCTGAAGGAAATTAAAGACAGTATACGTGTGACAGTATACGGTCTAAGCAATTGAGGGTTAAGGGCCTTGCTTAAGGGCCCAACAGTGGCAACCTGGCAGTGGTGTGGCTTGAACCAGCAACCTACTGATTACTAGTCCAGTACCTTATCCACTAAACTAAATCAAGTCCTGTAAATCAAGCAGATAATGAGCTGTAGGTACAAACTAAGCACTTTAAACATACATTTCACTAAATCTGTTGTATTTGGGATTGTGTTTGGGAACATATGATGTGTACAGAGTCGATTATGTTTGAAACAGAGCTGCTTGGTAAATTGCAGTGTGAGAACAGAATGTTTATATAAAACTATATAAAGTCATGTCATTGCTACTTAAGGTAACCAATATTAACCTGGGTTTTATGTGAAGAAACAGGCTTAAGTGACTGAATGTGTGTGTGTGTGTGTGTGTGTGTGTGTGCTTTGCTTTTTGTTTTTCCACCTCATGCTCTCACTGGGGTTTTAAAGAACACAAAGACCTTATCTACTGATAGAAGCTCAATAAAATAAATCAGATATGCTCTCACTTGGGCTTTCTCAAATCCCTCTTTCTTTTCTTGACATTTCTTGTTTTCGTTCAGTTTTATACACTAGTCGGTTCTGTTACATTGTAATGTACCCCAAAAGACCCTCATTTGAATTTCAGTACATCATTTCAGGGACGTAATCACAATCCCAGGCATGTTCCCAATATTCAAATATGCTTAAAATGCCCTCCCTCTCCATATACTGAAGGTAAAATTATAAATAAGCATATTTCACTCACTAGCATTGCATAATCTTAGAATCTGGCAGTGTTCCCATCAGTTCTGATATTGCAGGATGTTCAGTGTCCAATTCATGCTATGGCCTTGCATTATTTGTCTTGCCAAGCTCAAAATAGCTAGAAATGTGCACTCTTACTTTTAAAAAATCTGATATCTTATGATATGATATGAATTTTTAAGTACCGTCCACTCTATTAGACACTCCTACCTAGTTGGTTCACCTTGTAGATATAAAGTCAGAGATGATCGCTCATCTATTGCTGCTGTTTGAGTTGGTCATCTTCTAGCCCTTCATCAGTGGTCACAGGACGCTGCCCACAGGGCACTGTGATATCTATACTCTTTCTCTCTAAAGTTCACATCTTAAAATATGTGCTTCTTAAAAATATTTAGAGAACAATGAAGACATTTGTATCTTCTGGAATCAGGATTCAGGTCATGAATGAGTAACACTTCTGTTGTTTCTAAACCGATAAATCTTGCTTAGTGAGACAGCCCTAGTCCCAGTCCCCAGAATCAATATCACGCTAAAACATTGCAGTTGTTTCACTGCGTAGCTGCCATGAAATAGGGGTGGAAATTAGCACTAAATTGGCAGAGGCCGCAGCATGGGGGCGCAGTTGGTAAAGTGAATGCACATTGACATGGTTCCTAGGGTTATAGGATCGATGCCTGCTGCCGGTCACATGCTAAATTGCCCCTAGGTGTCATACTGAGATGAATTGAAGCCCCATCCAGAATGTGTTTTTGCTGTACTGTGTTTCAGGCATCAGACAGACTGCTTTAAAATTCTGAATAAAGTAGTAAGTGAACAAGTAAACAAATTGCTGTGAAGAAAACGGTGGCTAATGAAGAAAATGCTGCATAAACAAGCATTTTAATTTGTGCTAAATATTATATTGTTCACATGAAGTGCCAAAAAATCCCCTGTGCTATTTGTGTGAACCTAGTGTAGAGTTACTGCTAATGCTAATTCTTTTAGCAGCATATATGATGGTATGAGTGGATAAGACACAGCAATGCTGATGTAGTTTTTAAACAACTCACTGTCACTGCTGGACTGAAAATAGTCCACCAACCAAAAATATATCCAGCCAACAGCACCCTGTAGGCAGCGTCCTGTAACCACTGATGAAGGTCTCGAAGCTGACCAACTCAAACAGCAGCAATAGATGAGCGATCGTTTCTGACTTTACATCTACAAGGTGGACCAACTAGGTAGGAGTGTCTAATAGAGTGGACAGTGAGTGGACACAGTACTTTAAAACTCCAGCAGCGCTGCTGTGTCTGATCCACTCATACCAGCACAACACACACTAACACACCACCACCATGTCAGTGTCACTGCAGTGCTGAGAATCATCCACCACCCAAATAATACCTGCTCTGTGGGGGTCCTGACCATTGAAGAACAGGGTGAAAGCAGGCTAAAAAAAGTATGCTGAGAAATAAATAGACTACAGTCAGTAATTGTAGAACTACAAAGTGCTTCTATATGGTAAGTGGAGCTGATAAAATGGACAGTGTGTGTAGAAACCAGGAGGTGGTTTTAATGTTATGGCTGATCAGTGTATGATAAAATCATTTGTATTAAATAAATAATATGCTTTCAACATTGTGATAACAGTTTGGAGAAGATACTCTCCTATTTCAGCATGACTGAGCCCTTGTGCAGAGTATTTCACATATACAGTGTATCACAAAAGTGAGTACACCCCTCACATTTCTGCAGATATTTAAGTATATCTTTTCATGGGACAACACTGACAAAATGACACTTTGACACAATGAAAAGTAGTCTGTGTGCAGCTTATATAACAGTGTAAATTTATTCTTCCCTCAAAATAACTCAATATACAGCCATTAATGTCTAAACCACCGGCAACAAAAGTGAGTACACCCCTTAGTGAAAGTTCCTGAAGTGTCAATATTTTGTGTGGCCACCATTATTTCCCAGAACTGCCTTAACTCTCCTGGGCATGGAGTTTACCAGAGCTTCACAGGTTGCCACTGGAATGCTTTTCCACTCCTCCATGACGACATCACGGAGCTGGCGGATATTCGAGACTTTGCACTCCTCCACCTTCCGCTTGAGGATGCCCCAAAGATGTTCTATTGGGTTTAGGTCTGGAGACATGCTTGGCCAGTCCATCACCTTTACCCTCAGCCTCTTCAATAAAGCAGTGGTCGTCTTAGAGGTGTGTTTGGGGTCATTATCATGCTGGAACACTGCCCTGCGACCCAGTTTCCGGAGGGAGGGGATCATGCTCTGCTTCAGTATTTCACAGTACATATTGGAGTTCATGTGTCCCTCAATGAAATGTAACTCCCCAACACCTGCTGCACTCATGCAGCCCCAGACCATGGCATTCCCACCACCATGCTTGACTGTAGGCATGACACACTTATCTTTGTACTCCTCACCTGATTGCCGCCACACATGCTTGAGACCATCTGAACCAAACAAATTAATCTTGGTCTCATCAGACCATAGGACATGGTTCCAGTAATCCATGTCCTTTGTTGACATGTCTTCAGCAAACTGTTTGCGGGCTTTCTTGTGTAGAGACTTCAGAAGAGGCTTCCTTCTGGGGTGACAGCCATGCAGACCAATTTGATGTAGTGTGCGGCGTATGGTCTGAGCACTGACAGGCTGACCCCCCACCTTTTCAATCTCTGCAGCAATGCTGACAGCACTCCTGCGCCTATCTTTCAAAGACAGCAGTTGGATGTGACGCTGAGCACGTGCACTCAGCTTCTTTGGACGACCAACGCGAGGTCTGTTCTGAGTGGACCCTGCTCTTTTAAAACGCTGGATGATCTTTGGCCACTGTGCTGCAGCTCAGTTTCAGGGTGTTGGCAATCTTCTTGTAGCCTTGGCCATCTTCATGTAGCGCAACAATTCGTCTTTTAAGATCCTCAGAGAGTTCTTTGCCATGAGGTGCCATGTTGGAACTTTCAGTGACCAGTATGAGAGAGTGTGAGAGCTGTACTACTAAATTGAACACACCTGCTCCCTATGCACACCTGAGACCTAGTAACACTAACAAATCACATGACATTTTGGAGAGAAAATGACAAGCAGTGCTCAATTTGGACATTTAGGGGTGTAGTCTCTTAGGGGTGTACTCACTTTTGTTGTCGGTGGTTTAGACATTAATGGCTGTATATTGAGTTATTTTGAGGGAAGAATAAATTTACACTGTTATATAAGCTGCACACAGACTACTTTTCATTGTGTCAAAGTGTCATTTTGTCAGTGTTGTCCCATGAAAAGATATACTTAAATATCTGCAGAAATGTGAGGGGTGTACTCACTTTTGTGATACACTGTATATGGGAAAACCCTAGTGAGCTGCCTTGCTGCCTACTGCCGGCTGTGGCAGCTGCCCAAGTAGAGAGGGTTCTAATAAGACATCAAACTTATTAAACAGATTATTTCGACACACTACTTAGACCTCAGTTTTCGCTTACTAAGCTAATACAGTTAGCCTCAGGCCATTCAAACCAATGGGCTGAGGCGGCCTCAACCTGCTAGCATACCAGCTAACATCTCTTTTAGTGTACTGAAAACAGTTAAATTGTTTCTGACTAGACCAAACTTACACAAACTTACTAAATGACACTTGTGCACCTTTATACAAATTAAAAATTAATGAGAATTTATTTACAAAAAGAACTCTGTTTGTTGTTCTGCACCTGTCCGCCATATTTGTCATTTTTTGTCAGAAAAGTTGTGCCACACTGAATGCTGGGATTGCCTTCATTAATCAGTCAGTTTATGGATTCAAAATAAGGCACCTTATGGCCGCTCAGGTGGCACAGCGGTAAAAACACACGCTGGAACCAGAGCTGGGATCTCGAATACATCGTATCAAATCTCAGCTCTGCCTGCCGGCTAAGACTGAACGGCCACATGAACAACGATTGGCCTGTTGTTCAGATGTGGGCGGGACTAATCCGGATGGGGTCTCTCTCCCATGACTGGTGCAATTACGACCTCTGCTGGCTGATTGATGGCGCCTGCACAGAGATGAGAAAAGAGTGCTCTCGGGGTGTGTCTCTCCATACACAACGCTGAGCTGCACTGCACAAAAATAAGGCACCTTATGCCTAGTTCACACTACATGATATTTGCCCTGATTTTCACTCGCCGACTGGTCGCAGCCAGATGTGGCAGCTCGCGTGCGCTCTGGGATCGAAACTTGGCTCTCGATCGCTATGTGTGAACTGTTCAATGACTCTATCCGAGCGGCTCACCAAGCGCTCGCAGACTCGAGAAAAATATCTAGCATGCTAAATATCTGGATCAGTCGGGCGACTGGCAATGAGTGCGGTGTCGAACTACAGCCAATGAGAACGCCAGATACAAGGTGAGGGGAAACCCGGGGGAGGAGTGTAAAAACATCTGCATTGCAAAAATATTTATTAACCTTCAACTCACTACATAACAAACGATCCATGCTGGTTGCGGAGCCCAATCCACTCGGATTCATTTATTTTATTCTTCTTGATTTTATGCTGCACATCAGCGCACAAACAACTTTGATCGCTCGTTTATTGTTGACGTGCATTTTTGGACATGGTATCATTACACCCCTCGTCACTTCTCGTGACACTGTTCGTGACAAAACGTAGTTTGGGAGACCAGACAGACTCGCCTGAGATTCCTCCTGGTGATAGATGGTGTAGTGTGAAACCCCCTATCGCAGATCAGTCGTGTAGTGTGAAATACACAACAATTTAAAAGACTCCCGAGTGCAAGATATCCAGTTGTGTAGTGTGAACTTGACATTAGTAGGCAGCATTTTAAGGCATCTAAGTATTTAGACAGCCTTCTTCTTAGGAGCGCAAAGGATGATGTAAAATGCGTCTATAAAGAGAGATCACTAGATTTTTGGACAGACCCATTGTTAGACGAGTCCGATTTATAGAAACTCCAGTGGCCTGCACTAAACCCCATTAAACAGCATTGAATTGAACTGGAATCTTATTTGCAAGCCAGGCCTTCATTTAAAATTTTATTGCCAAACCTCACAAATGCTTTTCTGACTGAATGCACACAATTCACACAGACACGATCCATCTTGTGAAAAGCCTAGCCAGAAAAGTGGATGCTGTTATAGGAACAACTTTGTATTAATGCTCATGGTCTTGAAATTCAAGACAGGAGCTTAGCTCAGGTGTCCACACATTTGTGGCCACATAGTGTAAGCAGTATATGTTAACACTAACCACTAAAATGATCCATGCCACCTAGAGAGCGTATGCTTGATGTGTTAAAGCTAATGCATACATACAGTGTATCACAAAAGTGAGTACACCCCTCACATTTCTGCAAATATTTCATTATATCTTTTCATGGGACAACACTATAGACATGAAACTTGGATATAACTTAGAGTAGTCAGTGTACAGCTTGTATAGCAGTGTAGATTTACTGTCTTCTGAAAATAACTCAACACACAGCCATTAATGTCTAAATAGCTGGCAACATAAGTGAGTACACCCCACAGTGAACATGTCCAAATTGTGCCCAAATGTGTCGTTGTCCCTCCCTGGTGTCATGTGTCAAGGTCCCAGGTGTAAATGGGGAGCAGGGCTGTTAAATTTGGTGTTTTGGGTACAATTCTCTCATACTGGCCACTGGATATTCAACATGGCACCTCATGGCAAAGAACTCTTTGAGGATGTGAGAAATGGAATTGTTGCTCTCCACAAAGATGGCCTGGGCTATAAGAAGATTGCTAACACCCTGAAACTGAGCTACAGCATGGTGGCCAAGGTCATACAGCGGTTTTCCAGGACAGGTTCCACTCGGAACAGGCTTCGCCAGAGTCGACCAAAGAAGTTGAGTCCACGTGTTCGGCGTCATATCCAGAGGTTGGCTTTAAAAAATAGACACATGAGTGCTGCAAGCATTGCTGCAGAGGTTGAAGACGTGGGAGGTCAGCCTGTCAGTGCTCAGACCATACGCCGCACACTGCATCAACTCGGTCTGCATGGTCGTCATCCCAGAAGGAAGCTGACGCACAAGAAAGCCAGCAAACAGTTTACTGAAGACAAGCAGTCCAAGAACATGGATTACTGGAATGCCCTGTGGTCTGACGAGACCAAGATAAACTTGTTTGGCTCAGATGGTGTCCAGCATGTGTGGCGGCGCCCTGGTGAGAAGTACCAAGACAACTGTATCTTGCCTACAGTCAAGCATGGTGGTGGTAGCATCATGGTCTTGGGCTGCATGAGTGTTGCTGGCACTGGGGAGCTGCAGTTCATTGAGGGAAACATGAATTCCAACATGTACTGTGACATTCTGAAACAGAGCATGATCCCCTCCCTTCAAAAACTGGGCCTCATGGCAGTTTTCCAACAGGATAACGACCCCAAACACAACCTCCAAGATGACAACTGCCTTGCTGAGGAAGCTGAAGGTAAAGATGATGGACTAAACCCAATTGAGCACCTGTGGCGCATCCTCAAGTGGAAGGTGGAGGAGTTCAAGGTGTCTAAAATCCACCAGCTCCGTGATGTCATCATGGAGGAGTGGAAGAGGATTCCAGTAGCAACCTGTGCAGCTCTGGTGAATTCCATGCCCAGGAGGGTTAAGGCAGTGCTGGATAATAATGGTGGTCACACAAAATATTGACACTTTGGGCACAATTTGGACATGTTCACTGTGGGGTGTACTCACTTATGTTGCCAGCTATTTAGACATTAATGGCTGTGTGTTGAGTTATTTTCAGAAGACAGTAAATCTACACTGCTATACAAGCTGTACACTGACTACTCTAAGTTATATCCAAGTTTCATGTCTATAGTGTTGTCCCATGAAAAGATATAATAAAATATTTGCAGAAATGTGAGGGGTGTACTCACTTTTGTGATACACTGTACATATGGGACACAGCAGGTAAAATGGATTTCACATAACAGCATGGGTCCAGGAGAAATTAAATATTGCTTTAGGTCACTATCTGCAGGTTGACATGACCTCCCTGTGTCAGCACTACCTTTCTCTGGGTACTCTGATTTCCAATCATTGCCAAAAGTTGAAGAGGCTGCTCTAAATTGCCTCCTTAGACTTAGGCAAGCGAGTTAGTTAATGACGGTAACTGACGGTAGTCCATCTGTGTCTCTGCATGCTTTGTTAGACCCCTTTCATTTCTGTCACTGCAGTGTTGAGAATGACCCACCACCCAAATAATACCTGCTCTGTAGTGGTCCTGGGAGATTCCTGACCATTGAAGAACAGCATGAAAGGAGCTAACAAAGCATGCAAAGAAATAGATGGACTACAGTCAGTAATTGTAGAACTACAAAGCACTTCTATATGGTAAGTGGAGCTGATAAAATGGACAGTGGGTGTTAAAACAAGGAGGTGGTTTTAATGTTATGGCTGATTAGTATATATTGCCCAAGCAATTGAGGGTTAGGGGCCTTGCTCAAGAGCCCAACAGCGGCAACCTGGCAGTGGTGGGGCTTGAACCAGCAACCTTTGATTACTAGTCCGGTACCTTAACCACTAGGCTACAACTGCCCTATTAACACTGTTGTACAGCCTGCCTGAAATGAAAAATGCTGTATTCACAGTGTATATAATGTAACAGTCCTTCCGGTTACAGACACTAACAGTGAGCACAGACTACAGAATCATGCCCACCTGCCATGCCATTTTGGCCAGGCATGAGGTGCTGATGAATTACAATGGCATTTCCCTGAATCAGGCCTCATTAGCATTAATTCGCTGCAGCTGGGAAAACTCTTTATGTACCTGCTTCGTCGGTCACCTCTGATGGCAGTTTGCCCATCTAGGGTGGATACACTGTGACATCACTGCCGATTTTTCAGAACTAATTTTAAAGAATGCTGACATAATGGCCAGGGAAAACTAAAGAACATGCAGGTGTGGGATAAGCACAAACACCATACAGCACAGTGCAATGAGCTTGCAGAGAGGTGGCCAACAAAGCTGGCATATCAGGGCTCTCCCAGCTTCAGTGAATCAATGCTAATAAGGTGCAGTGACTGCATGATTAAAGGAAACGCCACTCTAGGTTATCTACACCTCCATGCCCCCTGCTGGCAAAAATGCCATGGCAGGTGGGCATGATTATGTAACCCCCACCCCCTGTCTGTTGCAATAATACCTACTCATCACGGCACCTGTTAGTGGGTGGGATATATTAGGCAGTAAGTGAACATTTTACCCTCAAAGTTGATGTGTTAGCAGCAGGAAAAATGGGCAAGCATAACGATTTTAGCCAGTTTGACAAGGGCAAAATTGTGACGACTAGACTGGGTCAATGCATCTCCAAAACTGCAGCTCTTGTGGTGTGTTCCCGGTCTGCAGTGGTCAGTATCTATCAAAAGTGGTCCAAGAAAGGAACAGTGGTAAACCGGCGACAGGGTCATGGGCGGCCAAGGCTCACTGATGCGCGTGGGAAGCAAAGGCTGACCCGTGTGGTCCGATCCAACGTGTGCCCTGCCACAAAGCAAAAATGGTTCAGCAATGGTTTGAGAAGCACAACAACGAGTTTGAGGTGTTGACTTGGCCTCCAAATTCCCCAGATCTCAATCCAATCAAGTATCTGTGGGATGTGCTGGACAAACAAGTCAGATCCATGGAGGCCCCACCTCACAACTTACAGGAGTTAAAGAATTTGCTGCTAACATCTCATACCACAGCACACCTTCAGGGGTCTAGTGGAGTCCATGCCTCGACGGGTCAGGGCTGTTTTTGGCAGCAAAAGGGGGACCAACACAATATTAGGAAGGTGGTCATAATGCATAAACATATATACAGGGTGAGTCAAAAGTCGCAGAACACTCTTTTATTTCAGAAACGAAATGGAAAATGACATATCTGAATACCCCAGCAAGTAATGGGTGAGGGGGCCTATCTTTTAGGCTATGTCCGGAACATGGCTGCCATCTTGAAAGTCGCCATATTGGATCAAGGGCAAGTTTTTCCAATGGGAAGGTGGTCATATCAAAGAAGACCAGAATTTTCTCAGAAATCGATTGCCGCAATCGGATTTGCAATATCTCTTGTGGTTCAAAACCTATCAACACAGAAAGTTCAAAACTTTTGTTGTTTGTTACAGGTAACTGAAGATGGAATTGACGAAAGAATAGAGGATTGAGGTTATTCTGATGTCCGGGGAAAGCAGTATCATAGCCGCAGACTTCAACAATCGACCACCAATTTCACACAGCACTGTTGCATCCCTAATAGCCAAATTCCGAGAAACTGGGACTGTGGACAACAAGCCACGTAGTGAATCGTCCAAAGACCGCTACTGACGAAGAAACCTCAACAATAGTTTTGGCAGACTTTGTGAAAAGTCCACGACGCAGCATCCCTTGTACGGATTCTTCATACCAGTAAGTGGCACCCCTTCAAGATCCAGCTGCAGCAGAAACTATCAGAGGATGACGCTGATAGATGTGTCGAGTTCTGCATCTGGGCGTTAGACCAACATCAACGGGATCCCGCATTCGCACAGGCATTCTGTTTAGTGACAAGGCCAATTTTTATGTCAGTGGTGAGGTCAACCACCAGAACGTAAGGTACTGGAGTGACGAAAACCCTCCCTGGACGGCAGACACCAAAGTCGTAGGTGATGTGAAGGTTATGGTGTGGTGTGGAATATGGGGCACCCTTGTAATCGGACTCATTTTCATCGACCAGACCCTAACCACGGGGCCAGTAATAGCTCAGTGGTTAAGGTACTGGACTAGTAAACAGAAGGTTGCCGGTTCAAGCCCCGCCACCACTAAGTTGCCACTGTTGGGTCCCTGAGCAAGGCCCTTAACCCTCAATTGCTCATCGTGTTCTGCTCACTCTGTAAGTCGCTTTGGATAAAAGCGTCTGCTAAATGCTGAAAATGTAAATGTAAATGCTCAGCGCTACCTAACAATGCTACAGGAAACAGTGTTCCCCTCCATTCTGACCGAAGATGGCAGTTTCCAACAGGATGGGGCTCCACCACACTACGGAGCAGGTGTTCATCAGTGGCTGGATATTCAATTCCCTGGTCATTGGATTGGCCGTCATGGTCCTGTGGAATGGCCGCCCAGATCACCCAACCTCACACCACGGGACTTTTATCTCTGGGGTCATCTCAAACAAATTGTGTATGCTGAGAAAATCCGCAACAAACACCACCTTCAGCAATGCATCGTGGAGGCTTGTGACAGCATTTCTCCAGAGATTCTCATGCGGGTTATAACAATTGGATCCAGCGCCCTCAGCTCTGTGTTCAGCACCAGGGACAACACATTGAACACATCAAATAGCTGTGCATCACAGGGAGCGTTCCCGGTTGTTGTTGCAAATTTCTGTGTTGATAGGTTTTGAACCACAACAGACAATGCAAATCTGATTGTGGCAATCGATTTCTGAGAAAGTTCTGGTCTTCTTTAATATGCTACATGACCATCTTCCCATTGGAAAAACTTGCCCTTGATCCAATATGGCGACTTTCAAGATGGCGGCCATGTTCCAAAAATAGCCTAAAAGATCCCATTACTTGCTGGAGTATTCAGATGTCATTTTCCATTTCGTTTCTGAAATAAAAGAGTGTCCTGTGACTTTTGACTCACCCTGTATATAGGGTATATAGGTAGGTAGGTAGGTAGGTAGGTAGGTAGGTAGGTAGGTAGGTAGGTAGGTAGGTAGGTAAGTTAGTCAAGACATTTTAGTTAATGTCAATGTAAAGTTACTTAAATGTTTTTTTAATGTGTTTTTTAACTGTTAGTTAATTTCAGTTTAAATTATTATATAACCTTAATATTCAATTATTAATCATTTATAAGAGCTGATAACTGAATAACAAAATTAGTAAAATTACCATTTATGGTAATAAACCAGGGTTCGTCAAAAACTGTTAGAGTTGGCAGAACATTGTTGGCATTAGAGGCAATAATAAGCTCAGAGATGGCACTTTGATTGCCTGGGCAGGGAGAGAGAGTTAAAATCAGCTAATGGCTAATCCATAAGCCTGAGCGCATAGGAAACTGCAGAGCAATTTCCCTTCACAAAAATTAGATCAGACTCCATTCACACCATTCTCTCACTCACTATATGCATTACAGCTTCTCTCTCTCTCTCTCTCTTTTTTTCTCTGAGTGAATAGGTGTGCAGGGAAGCGCCCAGGCTGCTGCGTATTGTTTCCGAATGGTTGACAAGGCCCATGGGGAGTTTCAGGCCAGGAGTCAGGCCAAGCCCTGCGAAAAGATCATAAAACTTTCATTCTGCAGGAGGAAAATGAACACTGCAGCGAGCCGGCTTGTCAATTCATGCCTCCTTTAGATGTGTAGGCTTGGCTTTCCAGAGCTTTTTTTTGTTACTAAGTGCAGTTTCTGAAAACATTCACATGGTGCTTATACTAATAATAAGCTTTTCCGCAGTATATACGTTACCGCTGCCAGCTATGCATTTCTGCTGACTGCTGTGCTTCATATTATAGCTTCTGATATTGTTTAATTTACGGCTATATTAAATACTAGATTCTCAGTGGTACAGTAAAAAAGCTATCCGCTTAGTTTAGTCTGAAATTGACTGTGGACAGCAAATTCACATATTATCAAAAATGACTATTCAGCAAGAATGCAGGAGTATTATATCAGTTTACAGAGAGGAAATATAGCTTTAAAGTGCATTTCTAAAATCAATTAACATACACATGATTGTTACGATAGCTAAGCCTTAGCATTGATTGCATTTAGTCTGTTCATTATGAGATCCCTCTCTGACTCAGCTCTAGAGATTATATTGCAGGCCCATTAAAGCTGGGGTTTGTCTCTGTATGGTTTCTGTATACGAGCATTCACATGAATCACTTAGAGGGCTGATGAGATGCATTTGCTAGCGGCATCGGGCTCAGACAATCATGACATAAGATGCATTTGCTTTCATCTGTGCTCTCTTTTCTATTTCTTTTAGTTTCTGCATCTCCCTGCATGCATCCTACCTCTAATGCCTTTGATGTAATCACAGCCAAACCTGCAGAGGATTGAGCATTGACATATAGCATGAGAAACTTCAGTTTCATCGCCCCAAACAGCAAAAACTTTTTGGTTATTTCATAGGAAGAATCCTTTGATTAAGCAACATTTCTTAAATAAGCATAACATGATTGTTTTGAAGTACAGTGCAATAAAAGGTAATTGCCCCTGTCTGATTGCTTCTGGTTTTGCACATTTGTCACATTAAATGTTTTTAGATCATTAACAAACAGGCGCACAGGAAGATGTTATAAGGATGGGGGTTAGGGTAGGGGGGCTCCCAACCGATCCCAACCGAATCTAAGGGTGTGTAGAAACACAATTCAAATGAACACACACACAGCAATGTGACCAACAAAACAAGCTGCTGGTGCAAGTGCTGAATAATCAAACACTTGAACCCCCAGCAGCAGTTACTGACATCAGTAATCTTATGTCCTACCTGTATTTTCACATACTTTTGTGATTCGAATTTATAAGCCTCTAAAAAGGGATGTTATATGTGATTTGTGCAGAATGTTTATGGTCCATCTATCTACGTATATCTATCTATCTATCTATCTATCTATCTATCTATCTATCTATCTATCTATCTATCTATCTATCTATCTATCTATCTCTATCTATCTATCTATCTATCTATCTATCTATCTATCTATATCTGTCTATCTATCTATCTATCTATCTATCTATCTATCTCTATCTATCTATCTATCTATCTATCTATCTATCTATCTATCTATCTATCTCTATCTATCTATCTATCTATCTATCTATCTATCTATCTATCTATCTATCTCTATCTATCTATCTATCTATCTATCTATCTCTCTCTCTCTCTCTCTCTCTCTCTCTCTCTCTCTCTCTCTCTCTATCTATCTATCTATCTATCTATCTATCTATCTATCTCTATCTATCTATCTATCTATCTATCTATCTATCTATCTATATCTATCTATCTATCTATCTATCTATCTATCTATATATCTATCTATCTATCTATCTATCTCTATCTATCTATCTATCTATCTATCTATCTATCTATCTCTATCTATCTATCTATCTATCTATCTATATCTATCTATCTATCTATCTATCTATCTATCTATCTCTATCTATCTATCTATCTATCTATCTATCTATCTATCTATCTATCTCTCACACACACACACACACACTCTCTCTCTCTCTCTCTCTGTCGGAGTGCATGCTGGGAGCGAGTGGGCGGAGCGTGGTGAACGTGAGTGTGAATGTGCGATTGAGTGCTTCTCTCTTGTTTGTCATTTCATTTCTATATATACAATCCTAAATATTGTGTAAAATACAAAAAAAAAAAAAAAAAACCCCAGCTGTTGCATAATACATTTTTTTATATTACCGGGCGTCTGCACCAGTGTGTAGCTGGAGAGCATGACGACCCGCGGTGGCGGCGTGCTAAACACACTAACGCGAGATCACGGTGTTAAAGTGGCCACCAGCGCTAGTGTGGAAGATTGTATTTTAGCGGTTGGAAAACTAGTTAAACTAGAAAATGTGCTGGCAGCGTCCAGAATGAACAGTGCGGTTGTTTTGTTTGTAAGCACCGTCGAAATGGCTAGACACCTAGTCGAAGAGGGAATAGTGATTGAAGGCTCATTCACTAATGTACTCCCTCTTTCAACCCCGTCTAGAAAAGTTATTCTCTCTAACGTTCCTCCGTTTATCAAAGACGAAATGCTACAAAGAGAACTATCGCGCTTCGGTAGACTCATGGCGCCGATTAAAAAGATTACAATCGGTAGTAAATCCGATTTGTTAAAACACATTGTGTCCTTTAGGAGATTCACTTACATGATCCTAAACAACAATGAGACAGAACTAGAGCGCATTTTAACCTTCAAAATAGATGGCTTTAGTTACACGATTTATGTATCAACAGATAGTATGCGATGTCTAAACTGTGGTCAAACAGATCATTTAGTGCGTGCGTGCACGAAAGGAAAAGAAACACAAAGTGAGCAAAATAATGATAAAGGTGAAGATAACGAACAAAAGGAAAACGAAACAAACAATGAAAACACCTCAAATAATGAAAACAGTGAAAGTAGTGAGTGTAGAGTAGAGAACAGTGGTGACCCAGGGCAGCACACACACACACCTGGTGTGAGGAACAAATCACCTTCGCCCTCACCCCTGATACAAAATGATAATGTAGAAACAAATACTAACGTTAATACAGAAAAAGGAACAAACACCAAATCAACACCTAAAAATGAAAATAAACTTTCTGATATTGAAATCCTAGTAGAGAGTCAGTGTAATGAAGATCAAATGGAAACAGATGAAAATTTCTTTAAAAAACCGATAAAAAGAAAGAAAAATAAAAAAGATAACACAAATATAAAACAGGTAAAGAAAACCGACTTTAACTCCAGTCAACACGAATCAGATACCGAAAGCGAGACAGGCCTTTCCGACTCCAGTCAATCAAGTTCTACTGAACTCGGCTGGACCGCAAAAAATTATGACCAGGAAGAAATAAAACGTTTCTTAAAAATAACAAAAAATATGAGAATGGTAGAAATAGAAAACTACTTTCCAGACATAAAAAGACTCTCAGAAAATATTAAACATCAAATGAGTGAAGGATGCTTCGATCACAGGGAAACGCATAGATTAAGAAAAATAGTGACAAAGCTTAATTTAAAAATAAACAATGATACCAGTAAACTATCCTAGATCAAACTTTTATACCTTCCTGAAAAGCATACTGTTATATCTAAAATGCTTGTCTTTTTTTCTCTTATCTTTTAAAATGCATAACATACATATAGCTTCCTTAAATATAAACGGAGCAAGAGATAGCGAAAAAAGAGCAGGTTTGTTTGAACTAGCAAAACAAAAACACATTGATGTATTTCTCATACAAGAAACACACAGTGATACAAATAATACTGTTGAATGGATGCAAGAATGGCCTGGCACCTGCGTTCTAAGCCATGGCACCTCTAATAGCAGAGGTGTCGCTATTCTTTTCTCAAAAAATCTAACTTTAGTTTCTTACGACGTAGAAGAGATCATAGAAGGAAGACTTTTAAAAGTTAAAGCAAATTTTGAAAATTATACATGTGTCTTTATTTGTGTTTATGCCCCGGTAATACCTCTAGAGAGAATACTCTTTCTAAACAAATTATGTGTCGCTTTGGAAACATGTAACAGCGGAGAGTTTTTACTTCTAGGTGGAGACTTTAATTGTACTGTAGAAAACATAGATAGAAACCATAAAGAACCTCATATAACCTCACGAAAACATCTCACACAGATAATTAAAAAACATGATCTTAGTGATATCTGGAGAACATTTAATGGTTCTCAAAAACAATATACATGGACTCACGCACACAATAACTCCTTATCGCTGGCAAGGTTGGACAGATTTTACACTTTCAAACACCATTTAAACGCGTTTAAAAACTGTAACATAAATCCTGTAGGCCTCTCAGACCATAGTTTAGTCTTATGTAAAATGTCTTTGAACTATCCTAAACAAAAAAGTGCTTTATGGCACTTTAATACATCACTATTAAATTATCTTTCATTTATAGAATCATTTAACTTCTTTTGGAGTCTTTTCAAAGAACAAAAAAAACAATTTAATTCCATACAAAAATGGTGGGACTTCGGAAAAGTACAAATCAGACAATTATGTCAACAATATACCGCTAATGCTACACAAGAACTTACACAATCTATGAAAGAACTAGAAGTCGAAATCACTAAATTACAATCTTCAGTAAAAATAAACAATGAACAGGGACATATTCAGTCATTGACAGAGAAAAAAACTAAACTCTCAGATCTCTTAAATCTTAAAGTACAGGGATCCCTGATAAGATCTCGTTTTCAAAACATAGATCAGATGGACTCCCCGTCAAGGTTTTTTTTCGGTCTAGAAAAAAAAAGTGGTCAAAGACGCCTTATTCATAGTATAAAATCAGAGAATGGAGACGATCTAACTGAACCAGTAGACATGAGAAAAAGAATAGTGAGTTTCTATGAGAAACTTTTCACTAGCGAACAAGAAAGTGAAGATCAGGCAATAGAACAGTCTTTTCTAGAAGGTCTACCCAAGGTTTCTAGAGAATCAAATGCAACTCTTGGCGAGGCGCTGACGCTGGGAGAACTACAAGAAGCCCTGCAAAGCATGAAAAATGGAAAAGTCCCAGGAATCGATGGAATACCTGTAGAGTTCTACAAAACTTTCTGGAGTACTATGGCAAAAGACTTGTTAGAAGTACTCAATACAAGTTTGACAGATGGAATTCTACCACGGAGCTGCAGAAGGGCAATCCTTGCATTACTGCCGAAAAAGGGGGACCTATCTAATATTAAGAACTGGAGACCTGTATCTTTACTGTGCAGTGACTACAAAATACTCTCAAAAACACTGGCAAACAGACTGAACAACATTCTGGAGGAGGTTATACATCCCGACCAGACTTATTGCATACCCGGGAGATCTATATTTGACAACATCTCTCTAGTAAGAGACATGTTGGAAGTTTCTAAAATTCATGGCCTGAATACTGGGTTTATATTATTAGATCAAGAGAAAGCTTTTGATAGAGTTGAACACGGTTATCTATGGAAAACTTTAAAAGCTTTTGGTTTCAGTAACACTTTTGTTGACAAAGTTAGTACTTTATACTGTGGCATTGAGAACATACTGAAGTTCAATGGTGACTTGTGCACCCCTTTTAAGGTTTGCAGAGGAATAAGGCAAGGGTGTGCACTGTCAGGAATGCTGTATGCCCTAGCAATAGAACCACTTTTACATAAAATAAGAACAGTACTTAAAGGCATTCAAATACCAGATTGCCAAAATGTTTTTTGTTTGTCAGCTTACGCTGATGACATCATAGTGATGGTAAACAAACAAAATGACATTGACAGATTACTAAACATAACTAGAGATTATGGAAAAATCTCAGCCTCCAAAATAAACTGGAACAAAAGTGAGGCATTTATAACAGGACAATGGCAGAGTAACACTTTAAAATTTCCTATAGGACTCCACCAGAAAAGAGATGGTTTCAGATACCTAGGAGTTTATCTGGGAAATGAACAGACTGTCTCAAAAAACTGGGAAGGAGTCTTAGACAAAATAATAGGACGTTTAAAAAAATGGAAATGGTTACTACCAAAAATGTCCTACAGAGGGCGCATACTTATCATAAACAATCTGGTTGCAGCCTCTCTATGGCACAAAGCTGCATGTATTGACCCTCCGGTTGACCTTCTGTTTAAAATACAGTCAGCCTTATTAAGTTTCTTTTGGGACAAATTACACTGGGTACCACAAAGCACTTTATATCTACCTAAAGAAGAAGGTGGTCAAGGACTAGTACATTTACAAAGCAGAATTGCTGCTTTCCGTTTACAGTTTGTACAAAAATTTCTAGCAAATACGACGTGTTGTAGCTGGAAAACTGTAACTTGCACTATTTTAAAAAGTCTTAAAAACTTAAAGTGTGACAAAACCCTGTTTTTAATGGACTCAAAAAGACTGAACACTTCCACTCTTCCAGTGTTTTATCACAATCTTTTCAAGGTTTGGAAACTGTTCAAAAACCAGAGAATAACAACTACAGACTCTTTATACTGGCTAGTGAATGAACCTCTACTCTACAGCACTCGTCTAGACACCGCAAGCAACACGATCGTCGAAATACTTCAAAAAGCCAACACTATTACACTGGGACATCTGATAGACATTGCAGGACCAGAACTTCAGAACATCACCCAAACAACTGCAAAACTAAGGATAAAGTCAACACGGACTGTGGGACAACTTTTACGAAAATGGTTTTCTACTTTTACCCATGAAGAAAAAGAAATGCT